>NW_026782572.1:0-230598 GCF_031769215.1 Ylistrum balloti
TTTCTGTTTTCCGGTGTGAGGCTCCAAACACTTGGTTTGTTACCTTGCGGTCAGAGGTTTATGTTGATCGTGTTGTAGAGAAGGGTCCGATGAAAGAGACATACTTTTCTTTAGTCCCGGAACGGTGTGACCAACGTCGTTTGTCCATCCGTGTGCAATGGCTGCCATCCTGGATATCCGATGACGCCATTGCGGAACATTTTGACGGACATTATGGAAAAGTAGTCCATGTTTCCAGAGAAACCACGACCATTGGAGAAGTAAGACTGGAGACCGGAACCCGTGTCCTTACCCTTGTTATTAGGGAAGGCGATCAGGATTTGATCCCATACAGAAGTAGAATGTTCGGGAAGGTGGCCTTGATTATTGTTCCTGGGCGTCCTCCTATCTGTCTTCGCTGCCAGCAAGTTGGACACGTTCGTTCGCAGTGTCCAGGACGACCTGAACAGACAACACATATATCCTATGCTGCCAAAGTCTCCCAGTCCACCGCTGCTGTACCGGAGATGACCTTGCCGAGTGCTGCCGCAGATTCCCCTCCAGCACCGGAGGAGGTCGTGTCAACGGAACCTTCGCAACGGCCAACGGAGGATACTGCGAGCCCCTCGCCCGGAGGGAGCAGTGTTAACAACGCCCAATCCACCAAGAGGTCAGGTCCTGAAGTTGACGAGGAGGGATTCCAGAAGGCTTCAAAGAAGGGCAGGCATTCCGCTTTCTCCCCTATGGTTCTGTCCAATGGTGACTTAGTCCCGGGACAGAAGCTTCCAGAATCTACAATGGATTATCTCGAGGACAACCAGTCAGAAGAGAGCGAGGGTGAACTGGTAATCGACGAGGGTCACCCTGGTTCGTGAGTGTTTCGTTTTGTCTTTGATTAACAGACTTAAATATTCCAATCGACAATGGCGGCGACAATGCGATTCCTGATTGACCCTAGCATATCCCTGGACTATGTTCTAACCTATATGGTGTTTACAGTAAATATAATTTTTCTTTGTTCTCCTTTTTTATGTTCTATTTTTGTGCATTTCTTTATTCGGCTAGATAATGATTTTTATCTCGATAGATCTACCCACGAAACATGTTTAAAGTCAATTTTTTCGCTTGTAATAAGCGTGCATGTTATTGCCCTTTCATGTATGAATACCACAATACAGTACCGATTTACCTTGGTCGAATATGTTACGTATTGTCAGCTTTTTCTACACTTAAACTTTCACCTGTGCTATGTTTTCTTTACTTTACAACTTCACGTGTTTTCTCGATTTCATGCCTTGTTAGCTTGTACTCATAGGTTAGTATTTTTGCTTCTACTTACCTTAGCCCTTTCAATAAACAAATATTCCCTCCTTATTAGCAATGGTATAATTTTTTGTAGAAACAATACCTTGATTTGTAATATAAAGTTTGCTGTTAATGTGTATTTCCTATATCATATTTTATTTATTCTGTATATTAGCACGCGTGTCTCCGGACAATTGACTGCGCAGGTAAGATGTACCTGTTTATTCTTGTTAGCTTTATACATGATATCTTGTTGGTTTTTGCTGAAGACATATTCTGGTATTTGCTGTGTGCGCCATACTTGCAATGTTCCGCATTTTAGTTTTACATTATCGTTTATTTCTATCCGTTTTCTTTTACAATTTCTATTGGTGATAGTATTCGCTAATCATAAGTTATTTGTTGTTAAGCTGACTGCTCGTGAGCGCGCACGGCTCCGGGGCGCGTGCACTGAGTGTCTCTCTTTTAAACATTGTATCTCACCTGTGTTCCGCTTCAGTGGCCGCCTGTGTTTCATAACTATTGTTGGAATCGTTTGTTTACATGGACGGTTTTTTTTCCAAAAATATTGCGCGTTACCATCCGCTTACTTACCTTTAGCTATCGTTCTTCTTTTGTTTCCTTTTATTTTGTCGGCTCCCCCGGTTTTTTTTCCTGAAAAATAATAAAAATGGAAATGATTAATTCAAATAACACATTAAATATAATTACATGGAATTGTAATGGTTTCTTATCCAAGACTAAGCAGTATGAACTTAGTGATTTTGTTCACAACCATAATGTTCATATAGTACTTCTACAGGAAACCCACGTCTCTAATCTGTCTGTTGGTGTTAGGATTGAGCGTTTTTTAAAGTGTAAGGCAATCTGGAATTTTGGTACTTTTAACAGTAGAGGTACGGCTGTATTGTTTTTTATTAATGTTGACTTACAGAAATTTCATATGGACAGAGATGGTAGGGTCATGTGCGTTGATTTTAAATACTTTAATAGTGAGTTCAGAATTATAAATGTGTACGCTCCTAATGTTGATGAGGAGCGGTGTTTGTTTTTTGGGGATATTTTACATCATTTTTCCTGTAGAAGGCCAGTCGTTTTCGCTGGTGACTTTAATTGTATTGAATGTATTTCTCTCGATAAAATTGGCGGTAATCCAAAACGTGGTCTACCTGGTAGTAAATTATTACAAAATATTTGTCATGATTTTAAGCTGTTTGAAACATTTCGATCACTTTTCCCTAATGTCGTTTCCACTACGTGGCATGGTAATGGTATATCTTGCCGTTTAGACCGTTTTTATATTTCTTGCATTTTAAAAGAGTATTTACTAGAAAACAAGGTTTTTCCGTCTGGTAGTTCGGACCATGATTTTGTCTGTTTGAAAATCAAATTGTTTTCAGAATCTAAGTTTGGTCCATCATATTGGAAACTGAACAATAGTATTTTAAATGACAGAAGTTTTCAGATTGCTTTTAAAAGTTTTTGGCTTGACTTAACCAAAGACGAGCCTGTTTCTTTGGAAAATTGGGATGACTGTAAGTCGGTGATTAAGTTTTTTATCATTGGGTATTGTAAACGTAAGGCTAGAGTCAAACGATCCGTTGTCAAATCCTTACAAGATAAATACAATAGGTTGTCTAGGTTAGAAAGGCAGTCACCTGGGGACTTTATTGATCAGATTCAGTTTATTAAGAAACAGTTATTAGATTTTCACTCTGATAATTTTAAGGGGTCTATGATTAGATCTAGAGCTAATTTTTTAGATTTTTCGGAAAAACCTTCACGCTATTTTTTCAAAATGGAAGGTGACAAGGGTAGAAAGAAGTTTATTGAGAAGATCGATCTACCTGATTCTTCCTCTGTTTCAGATTCTAGTGACATTTTAGCTGCCTTTCGTGATTTTTATACAAACCTTTTTACAGAGGAAGCCATCGATTTTGAGTTGTCTGATTCCTTTTGTGAGAATCTTCCCAAACTAAACAAACTTGATATGTCAATATGTGAAGGTCCTATTGGGAAGGAGGAAATTTTAGTCGCTCTTAAGCACATGCATAATAATAAATCCCCTGGTAGTGATGGTCTCACTAAAGAGTTTTATTTTACTTTCTTTAATTTGTTAGGAGATCAGCTCGTCTCATTATATAATGAAATTTTTCAGAGGGGTGAGCTCAGTGACACCCAGAAAATGTCCTATATTTCTTTATTATGTAAAGACCCATGTAATTCTTCTGATATGAAAAACTGGAGGCCAATATCTCTCCTAAACATTGACTATAAAATTTTATCTAAGGTGATAACCAACAGACTAAGTAAAGTTATTGATCAAATTGTTGGCATTGACCAGACTTGTGCTATAAAGCAAAGATCTATTTTTGAAAATTGTCATTTATTACGTAATATCGTTGACTATATCAATCAAAAAGACCTTAAGTGTGCCTTTATTTCTCTAGATCAGGAGAAAGCCTTTGATAGAGTTAATTATGATTTTTTATTTAAAGTGCTTCGTGCTTTCAATTTTGGTCCTAATTTTATTAAATGGGTCAGACTTTTATATAAAAATGTCCGTTCGTCCGTTATTGCTAATGGGTTTATTTCTGACTCCTTTCCCATCACTCGTGGCGTAAGGCAAGGTTGTAGTTTATCTCCCTTATTGTACGTTTTGGTTTTGGAACCCTTTGCGAAAAAGGTCCGCGAAGATCCTGAAATAATTGGTGTTAAATTACCGGGTTCCTCTAAGTCGGCGAAAATTTCCCTTTACGCAGACGACAGTACTGGTATTTGCTGCACTGAGTCATCCATTTCAAAATTGTTCTATTGGTGTGATTTGTACGGCAGGGCGTCAGGGGCTAAATTAAATAAGCAGAAAACTAAGGGTATTTGGCTGGGGAAATGGAAATCACGTTCAGATCATCCTTTTGGTATAAGTTGGGTTGAAAAACATAGAATTTGTGGGATTTTATTCGGTAATAATATCTCCCCTGATGATATTTGGCAGCCAGTTTTTCGGAAATTCTCAAGGACCTTAGATTTATGGAAAATGAGAAACTTATCTTTAACACAAAAATCGATAGTAATAAAGGTCCTTGCGTGCAGCAAACTCTGGTATATTGGTACTGTCGTCATAATGCCAAGGCATTATTTGGAACTATTTCAGAGAACTTTATTTAGATTTTTATGGGATTCTAAGTCAGAGCCACTTGCGCGCTCAACAGCCTATGCCTCTGCTTCTAGTGGTGGACTTGCTATTGTAAACATTAAAGCTAAACTCCAAGCTATTTACTTGAAGCATTGTCAGGATTTTGTTTTTAAAAATACAGAGGCCAAATGGAGATACTTTACCATGTATTGGCTCTCCCTACACTTTCGAGAGTATTTCAACAGTTTTGATAATAATTTTCCACATAGTGGCTGGTGCCCTACCTTTTATTCGAGTATTTATAAAGTATTTAAACAATATAGAAAGGATTTTCCGAAGTCCACTTTTGAGTCAGTCACAACTAAGGAATTCTATGTAACTCTGTTATCTGTTGTTATTAAGTCACCCCGCATTGTCAAGATTTTCCCAACTGTAGATTTCGATCCTGTTTTTCGCAATATTTCTAACAAGTTTTTAGATACTCGCTCAAGAGATGTTGTATTTAAAATGGTACACGAGATTTTACCTGTTAACTTTCGAATGTACAAATTTGGTGTCGGGTCCTCTAAACATTGTACATTTTGTGATGGTTTTGAGACTATTTCACATCTATTTTATGAATGTCCATTTGTTCAACCATTAGTATCCTTGGTTAATTCCTGGATAAACCAGGTCTCAGAGAACAAAGTCTCTACTGATTCGGCTCTTTGGCGATTCCATTCCCCAGTAAGTCTTACTCTAAAATTAAAGTCTCTTGTTTTATTTCTAGTGGCAGAATCTTTATCATCTATCTGGTATATTCGTTGTGTTAAAAAATATGACAGAAAGTCACCAACTTCTGATTCTCTTCTCTGCCACTTCCTCAGTAACGTCATTCTACGCATTCAGTCTGATTATACCCGTCTCCCCGCCAACATCTTCTCTGAATACTGGAGTACTACTGGTATTTTTTGTACAACCCAAGAGGACGAACTGAAATTAAATCTTAGTTTGGGCTGATATCTCCTGTTGTCGCCCTGTAATTTGTATCTTAATCATTTTCCATTATTTTGCTATGTAAATTCGTTAGATCAATTTTCGAATTGACGTTTTCCTAGAAATGTCAGTATTATTCTTATACTTACCTTGCTATACTTAGTTAACAAGTAATTTCGATGTCCATCCAGGTTGTAGGGATAATTGCACCTTACCGGGGATACCGTATGTCCATATAATACAGTTGCCATAGGGGTGTGTCTCTTGGCGGTTTTATCTGTACATTTGTAAATAAACTTTTATCAAAAAAAAAAAAAAGGTTCCCCCAGGTCGAGGCCCTTCCATTGCACTCCGGTCGGGCTGAACCCTGCGATAATCCCAAATGCGGATTACTCGGGTACGCTATTTTTTAGTGTGGGGGTCTGCGTTCGCGCTAACCCTCGACCATAAACAAATATGAAAAATAAGGCTACAATCCCTGTAAACCATGCAATTTGTAACTAATTTTACCGGCTTCAATTCGAAGTATATATACTTCGAATATCGATATCTCGACTTCTCTTTTGTTTAATCAGTGAACCTTCTGCTTAGGAATTCTGAGATACGAGGAGCAGAACATAGCAGAAGCATTTAGAAAAAAAATTTCCTTTGTGACAAAAAAAATCATGTGTGAGGCATTTTACTGAGACATGTTGCATTATTCAATTTACTGAAGTCGCAGCTATAAAATTGATATATCAAAATATTCACTACAATAGAAATCTACTGACCTCTTAAGTCTACACAGTGCAAATTTAGTTAAATATAGGTACAGAACTCATCACTGGATTTTACTAGATATATACTGTCTGTGGCACTTTTGTTTAAATCTAGTTTAATTATTATTCATCTTGGGTGTAATATGTAAGGGAGATAACTCTTAATCTACATTTATGCTATACTGCTCGGCTAGGGAGAACTCCTCTTTAGCTAAATCAGTAGAGTGTATGATTATTAAGCCCAAAAACCTGTTCTTGATTCGATCTCTAGTGGACATATAGAAAATTGAAGATGTGTAATGTGTAGGGTAGCTTGCATAGGCTATTTAAGAAGGAAATGTTTATAATATTTTTATTCACAGAATTAAATCTTTATGTGTGAAACATAATTTTGTTGTCAATACCAGTTTTTTTTCCACGTCCTTTTTTATTCCGCGTTTGTCTGTACCTATTTTATGCAGTATAGATATTAACAATACAATTGAAATTATTGTACCGGATGATCAACTGAAAAACAATTTGTAAATGTCTCCAGGATCTCACTGAGAAATACATGTATTCTATATCCTTGTTTGATATGAAATTGCACGTGTTTGTTGATCGTAGGTAATTCTTGTTGTTCTGTTGGGAATTCGTTCTTCGAGCAGGTTTTGTCTTCTTTAGTAAGTTTGGCTAGCGAAATATAAAAACACATAATTGAAAATATTTGTATAACTTAATATTCTATTGAAAATAGTAGTATTTTCTCCCTCTGTACATTGGAGGAAAAAACTGAATTTAATTTAACTTAAAATCACTTCAGTGTAAAGTAACCCATGCCTATATATGTAGAAATAGGACCTAACAGCAATAAATACGTTGTCTGGAATCATGGACTTTTCAGCGGTGAGATGGGGATTTGATCAAATTAACTTTTTTTTATCATTTCCAGACATCTGTATAAAGACGGGATTTCTATTCAAAACCAACCACAGATAAAGTACTTTGATAAGATTCTAAACATTTTTCTTTGACGTAATTAAAATACAAATTACAAAATTAGGAAGTGGTACAATTTGAGCATTGACATAAGCCCT
Organism: Ylistrum balloti; assembly: GCF_031769215.1. Taxonomy (NCBI): domain Eukaryota; kingdom Metazoa; phylum Mollusca; class Bivalvia; order Pectinida; family Pectinidae; genus Ylistrum; species Ylistrum balloti. Next base: position 7,230 of record NW_026782572.1, read on the forward strand.
ACAGGTCAATGTTGAGTGATTATGTATTTCATATGTTAAAGCAATTTAAATCCCTCACGTGTATAAACAATTTTGATACAGATGTCATAATACAATATATCTAATATTATCTTACTTTACATGTATCTTGACGATTTAAAGATAAGATACAAAAATGATAAGCGAAACCAATGTTGTCATTTTTAAAATTAATTCATGGCATATTGAGATAGTAAGTATTTTGATGGAACACGGCAGATCCTGTCGTGTCTATTTTTGACTCAAATGAACTATATTTATGTTTGTCTTACCACACTGTTAATTTTCCGTATCCAGTATTACAAGGATAATGTAGATATTACACATCAAATATTGATATTATTCTTATTTTCTTAATTCCGTAAAAGGCCAAAAAATTCTTTCCCAAATTTTTTAAACAGTGTTTTCCTGGTACCATTCCGATACTGACCATTCCGAAAACCAATCCTTTTGCAATTATAAGATATATATCTAAGGAAGCAGAACACACCGACATGATCTTTGTTTCTTCAGTTGCAACAAAATTCCTAGAGTTACTTCCCCTGTTCCAAAACATGTAACTAAGATAAAATTTGTCAAATAAGATACTTTTCTGTAATAAAGTAATGCAATATTTACATCATATTATACAATATAATAATGATACTATTTTTTTGAAAGCATTTAAGATAGCATATCAGTTTATTTTAGTTATCCATATTTTTCTCTTTCCATATGGTAAATTTTAGATACCTTATCTGTAAAATTTTACATTCAGTTTATATATTCTCTTTTCCAGTAACAACTCATACTTACCTGGTACAGGGGATACCGTGATCAGCAAGGCGGTTCCCCCAGGTCGAGGCCCTTCCATTGCACTCCGGTCGGGCTGAACCCTGCGATAATCCCAAATGCGGATTACTCGGGTACGCTATTTTTTAGTGTGGGGGTCTGCGTTCGCGCTAACCCTCGACCATAAACAAATTGAAAAATAAGACCACCTACATTGCAAGCACAATCGACTGTAAATACCTTTACCGTCTTTAGTTCGAAGTATATCGGTATCTCGACTTCTCTTTTGTTTTATCAGTTAAACCTCTTATAAAAATACCCTTTGTTACAAAATAATCTTGTGTCAGGCATTTTACTGAGATATATGCTTCATAATTTAATTAATTGTTGCCATAGTTACAAAATTATTATATCAAAATGTTTACTCAGATCGTACTAGATGTATGCTGTCTGTGGCACGTTTGTTTAAATGTTGTTTAATTGTGATTCATAAAATCGACATGGTAACGAATATCTTGGGTGTAATATGTAAGGGAGATAACTCTTAATCTTCATTCATGCTATACTGCTCGGCTAGGGGAGAACTTCTCTTTAGCTCAATCAGTAGAGTGTGTTATTAGTAAGTCTAAAGACCTGTTCTTGATTCGATCTCTAGTGGACATATAGAAAATTGAAGATGTGTAATGTGTAGGGTAGCTTGCATAGGCTATTTAAGAAGGAAATGTTTATAATATTTTTATTCACAGAATTAAATCTTTATGTGTGAAACAATTTTGTTGTCAATACCAGTTTTTTCCACGTCCTTTTCTATTCCACGTTTGTCTATACCTCTTTCATACAGTGTATATATCAATTATACAATTGAAATGATTGTACTGGATGATCAACTGAAAACCATATGTTAAAACACACATTTGTGTTGAAAGAAGTGTTTCCAGAATCTAACTGAGAAATACATGTATTCTATATCCTTGTTTGATATAAAACATTGCACGTGTTTGATGATCGTAAGTAATTCTGGTTGTTCTGTGGGAACAGGTTTTGTCTTGTTTAGTCAGTTTGGCTAGAGAAATATAAAAAAAAAATATTGAAAACATTGTACAACTAAATATTCTATTGAAAATTATGTAGTAGTATTTTCTCCCTCTGTACATTGGATGAAAAAAACTGAATTTAATTTAACTTAAAATCACTTCAGTGTAAAGTAACCCATGCCTATATATGTAGAAATAGGACCTAACAGCAATAAATACGTTGTCTGGAATCATGGACTTTTCAGCGGTGAGATGGGGATCAAATTAACTTTTGTATTATTTCCAGACATCTTTAGAAAGACGAGATTTCTATTCAAAACAAACTACATGTAAAGTGCTTTGATAAGATTCTAAACATTTTTCTTTGACGTAATTAAAATATAAGTTGCAAAATTAGGAAGTGGTACAATTTGAGCATTGACATAAGCCCTACAGGTCAATGTTGAGTGATTATGTATTTTATATGTTAAAGCAATTTAAATCCCTCACGTGTATAAACAATTTTGATACAGATGTCATAATACAATATATCTAATATTATCTTACTTTACATGTATCTTGACGTTTTAAAGATAAGATACAAAAATGATAAGCGAAACCAATGTTGTCATTTTTAAAATTAATTCATGACATATTGATAAGTAACTATTTTGATGGAATAGAGCAGATCCTGCCGTGTCTATTTTTGACTCAAATTGAACTATATTTAAGTTGGTCTGGTACAATTCCGATGCTGACCATTCCGAAAACCAATGCTTTTGCAATTACTTTGATGTCAAATTATAAAATGACTTAACCTTAGTTGCTGTTGAAAAACTACCTGATTTTGGCTAAAAACTAATATTTGCAGGTGTAAATGATTCTTAGCTCTGAATTTACTTACACATGTTTTAAATCTTATTGTTACTATTCTTATTGTTATTATTCTTATTATAGTTGTTGTTGTTGTTGTTGTTGTTGTTGTTGTTGTTGTTGTTGTTGTTGTTGTTGTTGTTGTTGTTGTTGTTGTTGTTGTAATGGTACGGATATAAAATCGATATCTAAGGAAGTAAAATTTTACATTCAGTTTATATAACACGCCAACATGTTCTTTGTTTCTTAACATGTTGTCTCACTTCGCTTTGTCAGCGGCAACACAATCCCTAGAAAGTTACTTCCCCTCTTAAAAACATGTAACTGAGATAAAATTTGTCAAATAAGATACTTTTTATGTAACAAAGTAATGCAATATTTACATCATATTATACAACATAATAATGATACTATTGTTATGAAAGCATTTAAGATAGCATATCAGTTTATTTTAGTTATCCATATTTTTCTCTTTCCATATGGTAATTTTAATGACACACATTCACACTCGTGTACTGTAAAATTTTGACACACATTCAGTTTATATACACTCTTTTACAGGAGAGTGAACAGTAATGACACACATTCACACTCGTGTACAGGAGAGTGAATTCAGTAATGACACACATTCACACTCGTGTACAGGAGAGTGAATTCAGTAATGACACACATTCACACTCGTGTACAGGAGAGTGAATTCAGTAATGACACACATTCACACTCGTGTACAGGAGAGTGAATCAGTAATGACACACATTCACACTCGTGTACAGGAGAGTGTGAATTCAGTAATGACACACATTCACACTTCACACTCGTGTACAGGAACATGCTCGTGTACAGGAGAGTGAATTCAGTAATGACACACATTCCACACTCGTGTACAGGAGAGTGAATTCAGTAATGACACAAAGTGTACAGGAGAGTGAATTCATTAATGACACACATTCACACTCCTGTCATTGATAGTGACTTCAGTAATGACACACATTCACACTCGTGTACAGGAGAGTATTTGACACACATTCACACTCGTGTACAGGAGAGAAAATGAATTTTTAATGACACACACACACTGTGTTTTGTGACACACATTCACACTCGTGTACAGGAGAGTGAATTCAGTAATGACACACATTCACACTCGTGTACAGGAGAGTGAATTGACACACATTTGTTTATTTTCACACGTGTACAGGAGAGTGAATTCAGTAATGTAATGACACACATTCACACTCGTGTACAGGAGAGTGAATTCAGTAATGACACACATTCACACTCGTGTACAGGAGAGTGAATTCAGTAATGACACACATTCACAATCGTGTACAGGAGAGTGAATCAGTAATGACACACATTCACACTCGTGTACAGGAGAGTGAATTCAGTAATGACACACATTCACACTCGTGTACAGGAGAGTGAATTCAGTAATGACACACATTCACACTCGTGTACAGGAGAGTAATGACACACATTCAACACAGGAATGAATTCACAATGACACACATTTTTTTCGTGTACAGGAGAGTGAATCAGTAATGACACACATTAACACTCGTGTACAGGAGAGTGAATTCAGTAATGACACACATTCACACTCGTGTACAGGAGAGTGAATTCAGTAATGACACACACATTATACAAAATACAGGAGAGTAACAGTAATGACACACACACATTCACACTCGTGCACAGAGAGTGAATTCAGTAATAACACACATTCACACTCGTGTACAGGAGAGTGAACTCAGTAATAACACACATTCACACTCGTGTACAGGAGAGTGAATTCAGTAATGACACACATTCACACTCGTGTACAGGAGAGTGAATTCAGTAATGACACACATTCACACTCGTGTACAGGAGAGTGAATTCAGTAATGACACACATTCACACTCGTGTACAGGAGAGTGAATTCAGTAATGACACACATTCACACTCGTGTACAGGAGAGTGAATTCAGTAATAACACACATTCACACTCGTGTACAGGAGAGTGAATTCAGTAATGACACACATTCACACTCGTGTACAGGAGAGTGAATTCAGTAATGACACACATTCACACTCGTGTACAGGAGAGTGAATTCAGTAATGACACACATTCACACTCGTGTACAGGAGAGTGAATTCAGTAATGACACACATTCACACTCGTGTACAGGAGAGTGAATTCAGTAATGACACACATTCACACTCGTGTACAGGAGAGTGAATTCAGTAATGACACACATTCACACTCGTGTACAGGAGAGTGAATTCAGTAATGACACACATTCACACTCGTGTACAGGAGAGTGAATTCAGTAATGACACACATTCACACTCGTGCACTAGAGAGTGAATTCAGTAATGACACACGTTCACACTATTGCACAAGAGAGTGAATTCAGTAATAACACACATTCACACTCGTGTACGGGAGAGTGAATCAGTAATAACACACATTCACACTCGTGTACAGGAGAGTGAATTCAGTAATGACACACATTCACACTCGTGTACAGGAGAGTGAATTCAGTAATGACACACATTCACACTCGTGTACAGGAGAGTGAATTCAGTAATGACACACATTCACACTCGTGTACAGGAGAGTGAATTCAGTAATGACACACATTCAAACTCGTGTACAGGAGAGTGAATTCAGTAATGACACACATTAACACTCGTGTACAGGAGAGTAAATTCAGCAATGACACACATTACACATACCGAAAACAATCGTTGCAGCGGCGAAACCAATATGGTCACATTTCGGCCATTTTAATTTTTTCATGTATTAGCCTCAAAATCAGCAGTGGCCAACTAGGGACCAAAGGTAATTTACATATCTGAGAAAGTGAAAAAAAATCCATACACGTACAAATATTCTTGTAAAGCTACAACAAAGAAATTCGAGTTAATTAACATTGCTGTGCTTATATACGATTTTTCTCAAAAATACATACCTGATGTCTTCGTAATAAACAGTGGTACAAAGCTTTACGGTTCAAACTGATTTCGCGAACTTTCGTGATGAATTGCTTCTGTTATGATATTGATGAAACAACTGCAACACCGTTCTATAATGTACATGTATACCACTTTCAGCCCGAAACTATGATAAATGTAATTAAATCCATACGTTGGAACCCGGAAGTTTTCTTTCTTTTGTTTGTTTGTTTTTTTCAAACGACTTGATTATTTTTTCGATTCACCATTTTAATTAATTGGTATTGTTTTGAAATGTAAATGAGATTAACTTGTTACTGGGCGATAAAACAGACTACATGTACTTTCTGATATCCCAGAGTTACTTCCCTTAGTTTCGTACTGAATCCGTGCGAAAACCCTTGGACTTTTTCTTAGTACCTTATGGGTCGAGATTGCACAACCAACAACATAGAAGTGAATAGGACATTAGGAGATATATTAGATAGCAACTGTGAGGAAGGGTCTCGATTGTTTCATGGCTCAGCGAAGAGACTCCAATGTACGTAGTTTCTTGTTCTTCTGCCCGCATGTGACATTATCATAATTAATTTTTTTGCAATGTCGTTGGAGTTACTCCCCCCTTATATTTTGGCGCAAACTTAACGAATCCAGCAATGCCGAGTACAAGATTAAATTTGGTGGTTGCAATGTGTAACAGCCGAGGGATAGGAATCAACGGCAAAATTCCATGGCGACTCAGGTAGGTTTAAATAAGACAAATGTTGAAATTACTGGATAATATCATTTCCTTTGATATTTAGTGAGGAGTTGACGCATGTTGACAAGGACAACAATGATTGTTAACCGTGAAAACAACTCATTTACAGCATTTCAAATGAAAAGAAAATCCGTTGTTACTAAATTTGTTTGCATTTGAATAAACCATACTGTGGCCAGGCTTATGAAATCGTGATGGTCTTGTATTGAAATGACGACAAGGTCACGGGGGTTAAGTACGATATTTATTCCAACATTATCAGGGCATCTTAAAAAGCTCTGTAACAAATAATATACAACGGACTTAACTACACATTCAAGCTAACCATACTTTCTTAACTTTCACACACAAAGGGAAATAACTCTCACAGCACTAATAAAATCATTATTTATCAATCGTATACTATTACGATTTACAAATGAGACGTTTACAATGATTATTATAGACTTTTATATCGATACTATTTATATCGATAAAATAAATATATTGATAAATGCAAAGATGCATTTATCTTTACAAGTTATATTGAGTTATAAGTTAAAATATAATCATACATATACCGAAATACAGATAATAATGGCTCAAAGCCCATGTCCTGAAACTGACCATGGAGCTACAACAAGTCCTCGAGACGGTCTAGTTCAATATATATATATCAATATATTTTCAAGCTTATTGAACACGTCCAGTCTGGTCAATCGAATGCCTCAGTCTTACAAGACAAAAGCCCGAACAAAGAAACATCCTGCCAAATCGCCCAATAAAAAACAACCAATGAAAACAACAGGAAATATGTGACATCACACCACAAAGACTGACCACTTCGACATTACAATTACTGGTACAATACAGACGAAACGAAACGGCACTAAATATAGATGCATTACTATATGATACAGACGATACTAATTCTGGCAATCTGTGTTACGGACGCGACAATACAATACTCTGGACGATTGGAGAATAATATTAAAATAATGCCAAAACACAATAATACATATTTAATGAAACAACTTAAAAATACACGAAATAATGTCCCTGCTACACTTACACACGCAGTTGAATGAATGTACTTCTAGCATGAATGCTACCAGTGTCACTGAAAGTCGGTGTTAACGACACCGGATATTGGTACTATGCAAGCAGTAAATGTAAACACCTGGGCCTTACCTGGTCGCATTCATGATGTGCACATCTAAAAATGGATGACGAATCTAGCAAGTTTATAAAACGAATGTTTTTTGTCATAATATATCATTTGAGTTGGCTGTATTTCATCATTGCAATTTTTGCTACATACATCCTTTATTATTCTGATGGTGAAACATGAAATTTCCATAATTTATGATTAAAACACTTGATTCCACCACACAATGCACATTCACTGTGTGTTATAAACTTTTGCACAGAAAGCACACCTTTGGCCCAAATCTGCATCAAAGGATATGCTTATCTGCTGATCACACGTGTGAATGATGCCATATTGGATGAACTCGCTATAGAGTTTATCACTAAATAGCGACTGTACATGGATACTGAAAATATGTTAAGATGAAATTTTCAAAAATGGTCTGAAGTCGAACAGACATGCCAAAAAATTCATTTAAGTGACTTATATGATTTATCATCCATTTTTTCGATCGATTTGCATGAAAGAAATGTGATCAGACCTCACCTGGATGTTTCATACCTTGGGGAATTTTTCTTGATTTCCTTTGAGGTACTAATGTTATTAAGGATTGAGCATGTTCGATCAACTTCGCACATACTCAGTCTTTTCTGAAACTATAAACAACATATAGAACTGAACATATTCCAAGGACCTTCCTGGCAATTTTTGGAATTCAGATTTTTAGCCCACCATCTATCTAGTAGATGGCCATCTTGGATTTTGGATGTAAAAGTTTGTTACCGCTATTTCTTTGAAAGTACTGGATGGATCTTTCTCAAATTTCATATGCAGGTTCCCCTTGGTCCCTAGTTGTGCATTGTACCTTTTTTTGGACTGATTCGAATTAAAGATGGCCGACAGGCAGCCATCTTGGATTTTGGAAGTAAAAGTTTGTTACTGCTATATCTTGGAAAGTACTGGATGGATCTTTCTCAAATTTCATATGCAGGTTCCCTTTGGTTCCAAGTTGTGCATTGTACCTTTTTGGACTGATCCGAAATCAAGATGGCTGACAGGCAGCCATCTTGGATTTTGAGAGTAAAATCTTGTTACTGCTATATCTGAGGAAGTATTGGATGGATCCTTCTGATATTTCATAGATATTGGTTTCCCTTGGTCCCTAGTTGTGCATTGTACCTTTTTTGGACTGATTTGAAATCAAGGTGGCCCACAGGCAGCCATCTTGGATGTCGACAGTAATACAGCACAAGCATATTGTCCATTATCCACCTGTAACTGACTGCTATCTAATAATACTTTGGGATCTTTTTCAAATGATATTTGCTAAAAGGTGCTTAATAAAAATATCTTGTGCCATCATTGAGTACATTCAATGAAGACCAGTTCATGAACATTTACAACACCTGTTACAAACAGAAAAAAATAAACAAATCTTCAAGAACTGAAAACAGATCCTCAAATGGTGGGCGCCAAGATCCCTCTGGGATCTCTTGTTTTTCATCTAGCTTGGAAAATCTGTTTTTATTTGATTTATTTCTTTAGCCTTTAGTGCTGACACATTTGAATCCTTTTGATGTTTAGATGCTGGGAAACATATTTCAAGTCAAATTGAAGAACAGTGCGAAGTCTCACAGCAAATTATACCACAATTCTAACTAAAACTTGTAATTAATTATGTGACAACAATGCCATATGAATCTGTGTTGAATCCTGGTATTGTCACCCATTAATTTTAAGCGTTGAGGGATGCCATCTTGGGACAGACAGGGCTCTCAATCTGCCAGATTTGGGGCTGATATTCGGCCCCATTCCCAATGCAAAATAGTATCTTTTTTCCCAAATTTAGACCCCTAAGTTTTCCCAATTCTAAGGAAAACGCCGCTATTTTTCCCAATTCCAAAGGCCCCAGTCCCAAAATGGGGTGTGAGAGCCCTGACAGACCTTGCTTTTTATCTTGTCTTGAGAAAACTTGAATTACAGCAGTATTAGGCATAAATAAATTCAAACGTGCAAACATTCAAGTTATGTGATCAGTAAAAAGAGGTGGATTAATTTCCTGAAAATGGAAAAAACCAATCTCCAATACTGAAACACAATTTGTCCTAAATGTTATGTTGCCAGTTAATAGAAGATGCATTTTACCTACATACACTGTAAATAAGCATTATCAATTAAAGTCCTTACTGTATGTTGCCAATTAATACAAGACGTATTTTACCTATATACACTGTAAATAAGCATTATCAATTAAAGTCCTTACATGTACATCATTTCGGAATATTTTCCTTCATAGACGAAGAGTTCACAGAAACGTACATCGTGTATTGTATATTTTTGCTGATATCAGGCATTATGCTTGTGTTCCTGCCATGAATATGACTCAAAATCTTGTTTCTGTTGTCGAAACAAAGTAATTATGTGAGACCTCTTGGTATCAATATCTGTTGTCTCCAACATCTAAGTTTCCGCTGGCTTCTAGCTAACCCATATCCATTTCTCCTGTGGTTCTTGATTATGACTAGCACAAGTTCCCTGTGGCTCCCAGCTAGCCCAATTTTCATCTGGCTCTTAACTAGCCCAAGCTCCCTCTGGCTCCTGATTAGCCCAAGTTTAGTCCCAACCCCTTTACCAGATAAAACATATGCTAATGCATATATATCTATAAATGTCCAACAATATTTCTAACTTCTGGTGTAGGAGCCAAAGTAAACCCAGTTAAAGCTATATGTCAGGACATTATTTAATGTTTATAGAACCATTATCATATGTTTCTCTCGTCTCTGTTACAGAAAAGACATGGAAGTCTTCAAGAAAATTACAACAGAAACCAAAGATCCAGGTATTTATACAGGATTAAAAATCACTGCAACTGTAAATCTATTGCCCATCAATGCATTGTAGTCATTTGGTTAGGAGGCTGAAGGCCGACAGAAATATGGAGGTCACTTGGATGGTCAGGTAGCACAGTGGTAACATTTTTGCTTTTTACTTAGGTGTCCAGGGTTAGGTTCTCTGCATGGACATGAAACAATGGGGTCACCTGGCCAACCATGTGGGTTATCCCCATGTACTCCCACAGTAAGACCCTTCATGCACTTACATCCAACAAGTGTGATTAAGAATTTAAAAGCAATCGCAACAAGCTAATGGTTCCGAGATGATAATTTATTGTATTGTCTACCAGTTCCGCCCGCAACATATGGGCTTCTTCAGGTCTCGGAACCATTAGCTTGTTGCGATTGCTTTTTAATTCTTAGTTCCCACTATTTTGCAATCGCCCTGCATACCTGGGGGTATCCAAGCAAGGGGTCCTCGGAACCCATCTAAACTTTACTAAAACCACGGCGTTGGCTCTACACCCTTTTTGATGTTTCAACAAGAGTGATTGATTTAAGCTAAAGCTTGTTTTGCAATGTTGTCAAATGAATAAAGTTTACATTATATTAAGTTAGATTAAGAACAATTTAAAGAAAATACACTGAAATTACATGTTTTTGAAATTTCAACTTCATTTTATTTATTTAGAAGTATAGTTACTTTATTACACAATTAATCAAAATCAGTACAAATATATTGTCCCAAGTTTGAATTTGGTTTTTTCCCTGTTCACCTGTCTTGTTATATGCATTCAAGAGTTTAATCTGTTGTTTAGGGACATTGTCAAAGGAAATGTTGAAAAGGGAAAGAACCATACATGCCAGCCATCTTTATTAATTGAGGAAACCAAGTTTAGATAATAAATCTGTAAATCTGCTTTGAAAAATACAAGTCTCACTTGTGAAACAACAGCTTTAAATACATGTGATTCTGAGTTGTTTTCTATAAAAATGATTTTTCAAAAGCTTCAGGTTTTGAATGTGTCTATCCCAAATACTGCTGCAGTGATACACTGTTTCATATCGTATCAAAATGTGTTTTTGTAATTATATTGATCTGTTTACCTGTGTTTTTGTAATTATATTGATCTGTTTACCTGTGTTTTTGTAATTATATTGATCTGTTTACCTGTGTTTTTGTAATTATATTGATCTGTTTACCTGTGTTTTTGTAATTATATTGATCTGTTTACCTGTGTTTTTGTAATTATATTGATCTGTTTATACGTGTTTTTGTAATTATATTGATCTGTTTACCTGTGTTTTTGCAATTATATTGATCTGTTTACCTGTGTTTTTGTAATTATATTGATCTGTTTACCTGTGTTTTTGTAATTATATTGATCTGTTTATACGTGTTTTTGTAATTATATTGATCTGTTTATACGTGTTTTTGTAATTATATTGATCTGTTTACCTGTGTTTTTGTAATTATATTGATCTGTTTATACGTGTTTTTGTAATTATATTGATCTGTTTATACGTGTTTTTGTAATTATATTGATCTGTTTACCTGTGTTTTTGTAATTATATTGATCTGTTTACCTGTGTAGTGATACTCTAAAAGTATTTGAATATTCCATAATTTTTTTCACAAAACAAAAAATTGTCTTGTATTTTCAAATCATTCAGCAAAGATAGGATCATCTGTTCAGTGAAACTACAAGAAATTATGCAATAAGATATATGTTATACTGTAAAACTTATCACTAATTTATGCTGTTCATGCTTGATTTAATCAAAACGTGGAAAATTTAAAAACTGTTTAATATTCTGTTTGATTTTTTTTTCAGATAAGAACAATGTGGTGATAATGGGGAAGAAAACATGGCTATCGATCCCAGAAAAGTTCCGACCTCTTCCCAAAAGGATCAACATCGTATTGAGTCGTAATATGATGTGAGGGTTACTGTTAGTTTTGTCCTACGACATTGATAAACTGCATAGTGCTGATATTTAAAAATCATAGCACATCACAATAGATTTTTGCTGATTAATTTCCTTGTTGTTTAATTCAATTTCAATTTATGTGTTTCAGAACGAGTTGTGGTTGGTTTGGGATTATTGTAGCAATATCAACAATGATGCTGAAATAAGATTAAACTTTTTGTTAAAAAGAAAAAATACAATGAAAAAGTGAGGCTTATTATGTAATAAGAAATTAAGAAATAAACAAGTTTCTTACAGAAAAATACTGAAATTGAACAAAAAAGATTGAATGTTTCGTACAAAAAAAAACAGTAAAAAAAACCCCAACTGGTAACAAGTGTTACTTTACTAAAGATGATTGTTCATATGGATATTACTAGGGTTCAAAGATATTACTTTGTTTTACAGAGAAACACCCAGTGGTGCCTATTTAGCTAGAAGTTTTAAAGAGGCTGTTGCCATGGTAACAGGAAAAGGGGACTTCGCAGAAAAAGTAGAAAATGTGTATATCATAGGAGGAAGTTCTGTGTACAAGGTGAAATATACCTCTGATGATATCTAACCCACCAGATCTCAGAAATAAGTCTAGTTATAGGAGTGAGTATTGTAGATGGCCTAACTTTCTGATGTTAGAAATAAGTCTAGCTTTAAGTGTAGGTAATGTCACTTTCTGATGTTAGAAATAAGTCTAGCTTTAAGTGTAGGTAATGTCACTTTCTGATGTTAGAAATAAGTCTAGCTTTAAGTGTAGGTAATGTCACTTTCTGATGTTAGAAATAAGTCTAGCTTTAAGTGTAGGTAATGTCACTTTCTGATGTTAGAAATAAGTCTAGCTTTAAGTGTAGGTAATGTCACTTTCTGATGTTAGAAATAAGTCTAGCTTTAAGTGTAGGTAATGTCACTTTCTGATGTTAGAAATAAGTCTAGCTTTAAGTGTAGGTAATGTCACTTTCTGATGTTAGAAATAAGTCTAGCTTTAAGTGTAGGTAATGTCACTTTCTGATGTTAGAAATAAGTCTAGCTTTAAGTGTAGGTAATGTCACTTTCTGATGTTAGAAATAAGTCTAGCTTTAAGTGTAGGTAATGTCACTTTCTGATGTTAGAAATAAGTCTAGCTTTAAGTGTAGGTAATGTCACTTTCTGATGTTAGAAATAAGTCTAGCTTTAAGTGTAGGTAATGTCACTTTCTGATGTTAGAAATAAGTCTAGCTTTAAGTGTAGGTAATGTCACTTTCTGATGTTAGAAATAAGTCTAGCTTTAAGTGTAGGTAATGTCACTTTCTGATGTTAGAAATAAGTCTAGCTTTAAGTGTAGGTAATGTCACTTTCTGATGTTAGAAATAAGTCTAGCTTTAAGTGTAGGTAATGATCTCACTTTCAGCTGTCTGAAATAAGCCTAGTTTATGTTAAATTACTGATATATTTCTCTTTAATAGAAATAAGGCTAATTGAGTGGTAAATTTTGTACTGAAATATATGTTTTGTTTGTAACAGGAAGCCATGGATTTCCAGTGGCCTTGCCGTATTTATCTGACCAGAGTTCTTGCTGATTATGACTGTGATACATATTTACCAGAATTTGACTTGAATAAATTTAAAAAACTACAACAGTAAGTAATTTCAATACAGTGAGTGAATGGTGCTATGTCCTAGAAATCTAAAATTTTTGATGATTTAAAAAAAAACAGATGACAGTTATCTAAAAGTAGGATTTTCATTTTACATTATTTAGAGTTATGCCCCTTCATTAGTATTTTTTAGTTTTGTTGAGAGCATGTATCAAGGCCAACATGCGGCTAGGATGGATGTTGAGATTATCTTGGTTCAAAATGAAGTTTTGTATGTTAGACACTGGTAGTGTTACCATGCCTTCTCATTATCCTGATGACTTCATTCTGTACTTTTATAGCATCACAATAGAATATATTTAACATGTAGCACGCAACACAAAATATGTCTGTATCCCATCGAATTCATAACACCATGAACATGATAAAAACACTGGTTAATTTCTATGTACATCAACATTAATTACAAACTTTAAATCTACCCTTTTCTTTCTCTGTTGTCAAAAGGTGAAATGAAGGGGTGAAACAGAAATGAATTATCCAATCACATACTCCATAAACCTCCCTGTAGTTTCCATTACAAATATAATTTCTTTTGAATTCCTGTTTTTAATAGGATCACTGAACAGAAGTAAATATCAGATTTTTTTTTCACAGTTGTGAATATGTACAATATTTTTTATTTACAGTTGTGAAGATGCACAATATTTTTTATTTACAGTTGTGAAGATGCACAATATTTTTTATTTACAGTTGTGAAGATGCACAATATTTTTTATTTACAGTTGTGAAGATGCACAATATTTTTTATTTACAGTTGTGAAGATGCACAATATTTTTTACTTACAGTTGTGAAGATGCACAATATTTTTTTATTTACAGTTGTGAAGATGCACAATATTTTTTATTTACAGTTGTGAAGATGCACAATATTTTTTATTTACAGTTGTGAAGATGCACAATATTTTTTATTTACAGTTGTGAAGATGTACCTGCCATACGTATGACAGAGAATGGAGTTGAATTTGAATTTGAAGTATATGACAAGGTAGATAATTAAAGTGTGACCTTTGACCTGGTGTTGTGGTGTGCTTTTATCCTTACTTGTATCTCCTCTGTGTGTAAACTGTAGTTAGCTTACCTGTACACATCAGATACTGTATAATCTTATGTCTTGGGGCTTGAATCTTTTGGATTTAGATGAAAAATAATTTTGTACACCATTCACACTTATTCTGATAAAAGGTATATATACAAACACACACATATATATATAATTTATTGATTCAAGATTATCAATAAAGTATATATTTTGTTTATTTTACAACAATCAGTGTCACCAGCTCTCTTGATTTAATCACATCAATGTTTGCTATATCATGATCTTATCAAACATTCGAATTCTAGAATCACCTGAAGTCTCTTAGATTGTCATCATGGCTTAAAAATTTCAAAGTCAGTTTTTGGATCTCATATAGTCAAAATACTGTCTAAATATAGAACATCATCTAAATACATACAGATGTGATAACTATAGGATAGAAATGATTATAAGGACATTTTCCTTGACGACCCTATAAAACACCTTGTCACCCTTAACTTTGAAGGGATATGACCAGATATTAGATGGCTCGAGGCTGGTGACACTGAACAAGTGGGAAAGTTTCTACATGTATTAATCACTTGTTGGCCTGAATGGATATGTACGAGGAATCTCATTGTCATGGTAACAGGCAAGTGAGTTACTACTGCACCAATCAACAAACATGAAACCCCCAACACAATGTATTGATATTTCAATGTAGTACTTCATCCGTAGACAACTGATATCAAACCAAACACAATGTATTGATATTTCAATGTAGTACTTCATCCGTAGACAACTGATATCAAACCAAACACAATGTATTGATATTTCAATGTAGTACTTCATCCGTAGACAACTGATATCAAACCAAACACAATGTATTGATATTTCAATGTAGTACTTCATCCGTAGACAACTGATATCAAACCAAACACAATGTATTGATATTTCAATGTAGTACTTCATCCGTAGACAACTGATATCAAACCAAACACAATGTATTGATATTTCAATGTAGTACTTCATCCGTAGACAACTGATATCAAACCAAACACAATGTATTGATATATCATTTATTTACACAATAAAACTATATATAGTATGTATAGTCAGTTTTATTGTGGGAAGGATTTACTATTCAACAAACAAATTAAATAGCTTACAATGAATGAATATCTCAGAATATATCTGTTATACTTGTATGCAAGGACACCAATTCTTAAACTTGCTTGAAATTTAATACTGGTGAATTTTTAAAACTACTGACAACTGTGAAATATTAGTAATGCAAAATAAAACAATTATACAATGTTAGGATATTATAGATATTTGATATCTAATATTTTTATATTGGTTTAACAACAATACACTTTAAACCCATCCTTTCACATCTGAATAATTTTTGTAACCAATACATAGTATTATGTTTTCTGGACTGTAACTAAATCATTGGTTTGCCTTTTCTCTAGGAATTGGTTTATTTAGGCGTTGACCTGTCTGTTGATGGTATTCATAGTCATTATAAATGACAAAGCTTTGGAGCAAACATCAAATTTTACATTACCGATTTAGTTATATGCTTATGGTTACACTTTCTATGTACCTGCTACATTATGTGTATGTTAACTTGTGTTATAATGAAATTAAATATTTATCATATTTTTTCGAGTGGAACAGCTGTTTTGAAAGTGAACCATCCATGTTGTTTCTGCTCACAACTATATAGCTTCCTAGTTCTGTTTGGATGTACATCTATATGTTGGACAGCACTGTTTGGCAACTTTCTGGTGAAATTATTAGGAACCTAACTTCATGACTTTTTCAGGTACATTTACGAAACTCGATGATGAGGGTGTGTATATTGACTGTTTTTAGATGTGTTTGCTAAAGGTCTCATTGAGTCAAGGTTTTGAAGTCATGGTTCAGACCCCTATTTCTAACTTATATATAGTAAATGAAATATGAAATATAGTGAGACCACCAGGTAGGGAACAAAATACCACTATTTTCAGGTCATATTGGGGTATGACTTTACTCAATGACTACGCAAAGGAAAATTCATGGTTGTATGAAGGATGGCAAGGCGGAGTATCACTCACTGTTTTTAGGCTAAATGTACTCAGTACGCATAGCCTATTGCTATGGCCTTTCAGACAAAATTTACCGATCCTGGCCTTCTCATTGGCTGAAATATTGAAAAGAGTTAGAGCCCTTTAGCGGCAATTTTCTGCGTAAATAATGTCACGATTTTTCAAATCGCTATTTTAAAAGCATCCAAAATTAGTTTATTTTTTAATAACAATACGATTACTATATATTTAAAAAAAGAAGCACAGTGTGGTTGAACTATTGATAAATTTTGAACAAGATATTTTACGGGATTCTCAACATGACGTAAGCGTACAGAACACTGTACGTGCGAGTTGATAAGAAGCTAGTCAGGGGGCTTGGTTTGAATTATCAACTAACAGCACTTATAAAAAAACAAAACTTACAAACAACATCAGTTTTGTTTTCATCCTTGTCGTTGTGGCAAGATCGTCTTGATATATAACATCACTTTACCTCAGTAGACGTCACCGAATTGAACTGTTCGTCCCACGCGCACACCCGCCGATATGACACTTTTTTCAGGTTTTTCACACCCACCGCTATGACACTTTTTCAAGTTTTTGGAGATAAAAAGTTTGCGCTTCGTAGGCAAGGTACATTTGGTGCTCATGATTTATGAATAATATATTTTAATACTGTACTGATCATGATGTTGACTCTGTTATAACTTATATTTTTTGTCTTTTTGTTTTATTCGATGAAGGTTGATTGTGCTGATTTCTCAAGGTTTGTTAATGTGTATCAAAGTTCCTTGAATTGGAAATATTTCTTCAAACAAAGCGCGTATAAAAAAACCCAAAATATTCATGTTTATAATTATCAATTAACTAGAACGAAATATTTCCATAACATATTTATTCATTTAGCGTGTCATGGTGACATTATCTAATGCATTGGAGATCAGAAATAGTACCTGGTATAAGCTATAGTGAAAATATTGTAAATTTTTTATATATATGGAAGTCTGGTTTAATCTCAAAGAACTATGTCTTTATAGTCATAATTACTGCAAGAAAAGTCTAACCATGATACTTCAAGGAAGACAGGCATGTAAATACATTTAATGTAATTACTTACACTTTAATCTATCTGAAATGCTGTGTACACCTTATCTACTTTCTTCAACTACAAATATAATCACAATAAGTAAGGACTATTACTTTGCAATACATTCAAAATAAAGAAGTAGGTATAAAGTCCTTTCGATTTGTTTAAATCCTCATATTGATAGGATAGTAATTGCAACATTTTGGGTATTTCAAATGTTTTATTTAGTCAACTTCATCATAGAGCTATTTATCATTTGGCTTGTTGGCGATAAATATATGGTTGTGTGTATTTTGTTAATTTTTTTTATCTATTTTGATTTGTTCACATTATTGAAATAAGAATTAAAGAAGATATAAAATTGCTTAAAATTAAGAAAAATAGCCTCTGGTTCTCTTATTTTAGTAATTTTTGCATTCCAAAGTGTAGGAGTATGGGGAAAGGAATATAGCTTTGCTGTTATTTGTGAACATTTTTCAATACGTTTAGCCTTTCAGTACTTTGATTAGGTCTATACACCTTAGGCAAAAATCACATTCAAGTTAAAAAAATCTTTGTCTGTGTCCTGACTTCTGATTCACAGAGGATGACAAGTCAACTTTTGGCTGGCAGGGTCACATTTACCAAATTTATTAAATACCCCTATAATCCTTGACTCGAAGAATGTAGGACGATGAAATTTTATACAAGTAGAAGAACAAGGAAATGTGTAGAACCTGTTTGTCTAAAATCAAAGTCAGTTTGGGTTCAAGGTCAAATTTTTGTACTTTAGTTTTTATTTGTATAACTAAAGGGATTAAATGTATTAAAAAAGTGGTTAGTGTTAATGCCAGTACATTAACTTCTTTAGGAGAATTGTCAATGCTGTGAAGATATAAAACTTTACTTTTACACTATTCAACTCTTTACTTTGATTGGTCCATGTCAGCTCTTTATGCTGATTGGACAATATCAGCTCTTTATTCTGATTGGACCATTTCAGATCTTTACTCTGAATAATGTCAGCTTTGTGCTCTGATTGGACCTTAACTGCTCTTTACTCTGATTGGACTATGTCTTCACTTTACTCTGATTGGACCATTTCAGCTCATTTCTCTGAACAATGCCAGCTTTTTATTCTGATTGGCCCGTGTAAGCTCTTTACTCTGATTGTTACCAATTAAACAATTTCGTTTGTTTTGAGTTTTCCTTAAAACTTGTTAAGGCCGTCTAAGGTGTTTAGGGCATTTTAATTCGCTTTTGTATGTCATGTTCTGAGAACAGAATTCATTGCTTTCCTAACGCTAATGATCGCTAAACTTCAAGGGCACATGTAGGCAATGTCATGAGAAACATCGAAAAGAAAGCAGTTAGTCAAAAAGGAAAGAAGAAAAGTACTTGTATGAGGACAGAAGAAAGGAGTTGTTTAGGGACAGAAGGAAGGAGTTGTTTAGGGACAGAAGAAAGGAGTTGTTTAGGGACAATAGGAAGGAGTTGTTTAGGGACAGAAGGAAGGAGTTGTTTAGGGACAGAAGGAAGGCAAGAAAATGTTGTTAAGGACAGGATGAGAGAAAGAAGATAGCTGTTTAGGGACAGGATGACGGAAAGAAGATAGCTGTTTATGGACAGGATGAGGGAAATAAGATAGCTGTTTAGGGACAGGATGAGGGAAATAAGATAGCTGTTTAGGGACAGGATGACGGAAAGAAGATAGCTGTTTAGGGACAGGATGAGGGAAAGAAGATAACTGTTTAGGGACAGGATGAGGGAAAGAAGATAACTGTTTAGGGACAGTAGGAAAGCAAAAACATGTTGTTAAGGGACAGGATGAGGGAAAGAAGATAGCTGTTTAGGGACAGGATGAGGGAAAGAAGATAGCTGTTTAGGGACAGGATGAGGGAAAGAAGATAACTGTTTAGGGACAGTCGGAAAGCAAGAAAATGTTGTTAAGGGACAGGATGAGGGAAAGAAGATAGCTGTTTAGGGACAGGATGAAGGAAAGAAGATAGCTGTTTAGGGACAGGATGAGGGAAAGAAGATAGCTGTTTAGGGACAGGTTGAGGGAAATAAGATAACTGTTTAGGAACAGGATGAGGGAAAGAAGATAGCTGTTTAGGGACAGGATGAGGGAAAGAAGATAGCTGTTTATGGACAGGATGAGGGAAATAAGATAACTGTTTAGGGACAGTAGGAAAGCAAGACAATGTTGTTTAGGGACAGGATGAGGGAAAGAAGATAGCTGTTTATGGACAGGATGAGGGAAATAAGATAACTGTTTAGGGACAGTAGGAAAGCAAGACAATGTTGTTTAGGGACAGGATGAGGAAATAAGATAGCTGTTTAGGGACAGGATGAAGGAAAGAAGATAGCTGTTTATGGACAGGATGAGGGAAAGAAGATAGCTGTTTAGGGACAGGATGAGGGAAATAAGATAACTGTTTAGGGACAGTAGGAAAGCAAGACAATGTTGTTAAGGGACAGGATGAGGGAAAGAAGATAGCTGTTTAGGGACAGGATGAGGGAAAGAAGATAGCTGTTTATGGACAGGATGAGGGAAATAAGATAACTGTTTAGGGACAGTAGGAAAGCAAGACAGTGTTGTTTAGGGACAGGATGAGGGAAAAAAGATAGCTGTTTAGGGACAGGATGAGGGAAATAAGATAGCTGTTTAGGGACAGGATGAGGGAAATAAGATAGCTGTTTAGGGACAGGATGAGGGAAAGAAGATAGCTGTTTAGGGACAGGATGAGGGAAATAAGATAGCTGTTTAGGGACGAGAAAGGCAAGAAGAACGTTATTATTATTATCATTACAGTCTAAATGATCCCTCAACATTTTAAAGGTGATTAGGACCATCAACCGGTAAAAGGAGAAATAGAGATAAAGGCAGGAAAGTAGTTCTTCAACAATACGGTTTAGGATGAAATTTTTTGAGAATCTTTTAGGAATATATGCAGAGCCTAATTGAAGTTTTTCGTGAACCTGACCGTCATTCTCTCGTTTAGCCGAGCTCTAGATAAAACGATAACATGATCAGTGCACATTACAACCACTGACCGAATATCGGGCGTCGAGCTAATGGACAAGAAGCCGAGTAAACATGGTTTGATGAGACCATCAGCAGACATACAGATACTCTTAAGTGTTCTAACTGAGTCTTATTCTGTCAATAAGTCCAATGTCGTCCTGGTGTCAGGTTCTGGAATGGGTTTCAGTCATTTAATTCCTCCTAGTTCCTCGATGAGTTGTGCTCACTACCGCTCTCCGCACCTCTAACATTTCATGGCAAGATTTTAGGTTCCATGAGCGACGCCGTGTGGATAAGACGAGAAGACTTGTCATACTAGTGAGCGGTCGGGACATTTTTTTCTCTCCCGAAACCCGCTCTAGACCAATCAAATCACTTCGGATGTGCCTCCACTTTTAAAAGGAGCATGGATGAAAGACTTGCAATTTATGTTTTCGTCCAGCACATCCCGACATG
Source organism: Ylistrum balloti (assembly GCF_031769215.1). Taxonomy (NCBI): domain Eukaryota; kingdom Metazoa; phylum Mollusca; class Bivalvia; order Pectinida; family Pectinidae; genus Ylistrum; species Ylistrum balloti. Next base: position 28,819 of record NW_026782572.1, read on the forward strand.
GTTTTGGAAAAACAGTACCGGAAATGAGAAAGAAAAAATGTTCATGCTGAACTCATAAAGAAAGGTTGTAGGGTTGTCTGGAACTTAAGAAGTAAAACATAACTTCGTTGTCCACCTTTATAAGGGCCATGCTGAACTCATAAAGAAAGGAAGGCGGGTTGTCTTGAACTTAAGGAATAAAACATACCTTCGTTATCCACCTTTATAAGGGTCATTTCTTCGTAGTTAGATGATGGACCATGCAAAACGCCATTGTCTGTGGTCCGTCCGCACACAGTTCTTGTTATCTGCTAGATGGATCTTTCTCAGGTTTCACTAGCAGATTATCATTGGTCCCTGGTTGTGCTCCTTTCAGTTTTGGACAGATCAAGAAAAAAGAAGACGGACATGAGGCCACGTTGAATTTTGGTCATGAAAAAGTTTTCTCTTTTGAATAGCTTGTTGGAGGTTGTGTCCTTTTGATTTTGGCACTAATGAGAAAAGAGAGAGAGAAAAAATGCTGACAAGTGGCCATCTTGGGTTTCGACAATTAAAATTTGTTATCGTTTCGTGGGTATTGCTGGATGTGTTTAGGTTACTCCTTTTACCTAGCTGTTGTGCCCATTTGAAATTTGGACTGATTAGAAAAAACAAAATGGCTTGCAGCGGCCATGTAAGATTTTGGCAACGAAAGTTATCGGCCACTTCCTACAAATTTGAACTAATCATGAAAATAAAAGGAAAAGAAGCGAAAAATCCCACTTAATTCTGTTGGTATGGTGAAATGGTAATCTGTACAATGCTTGTGACGTATTGTACGCATGTTGTCCCCGCCCCTACTTATCCCTTAACTTAACTTGAGTGTAAGGAACATCAAAATAGAAATCACCAGATTTATGTACATAGCTATCTATCCCACTGATCACGCACAGCTTGTCAACTCTGAGCACACGATAAAAATCTTCATGAATAACTAATCGTGCAGATTTGACGCATGATTCCAAATCACCAGCTCATCTATTACGCGCTTCGACGTAAACACTTTAATCCAACATGATGTACCACGTGACAGATTTCAATCGATGCAGTAGTGACTCTTCAGATATCGGAAGTTTAGCTTTAGACTTCAACAGAGATCATTTAGACAGTAATACAATCTTACTGTTATCCAGCAAGTCGTTCATATATGTCACCAATGTGTTATATAACCTGGAGCGTTTGTCATTGGCAAAGTTAATCGGAAATCTGTTATTGTGTCATATCAAAGACAATGACCATACGTCACGAGTTGAAACTGGCGCAAAAACGTTTGATTTTGTCTTCCATATTTTGACTTTGAAATCACCTGTAAGATATACCGCTTTTAGTCATATGATAACAAAACTTCTTGAATTTATTCTCGTTTCAAATGAAATTTTATGAATCTCTTCTCGAGGTTTTAATTTTCACTCGTCAGTGCTCGCAAAGATAAATATGTCTTATATTACTTTAATGAAATTTAAACGAAAAGAAATTTCTGTATGAGCGAACCGAACCAAAGTAAATGCCTGTTTATTGTACCTTTACGTCCTATTAACAGCCAAGGCCATGAAAAGCCGTGCCAGGTTTTGGATGGTGGCGGAAAGCCGGAGTTCATGGAGAGAAAATTCACAGTATTACACCAACACCTAAACATGAATAAATAGGACAGTGATATCTAGTCTCATATGTATAAATAGGACAGTGATATCTAGTCTCATATGTATAAATAGGACAGTGATATCTAGTCTCATATGTATAAATAGGACAGTGATATCTAGTCTCATATGTATAAATAGGACAGTGATATCTAGTCTCATATGTATAAATAGGACAGTGATATCTAGTCTCATATGTATAAATAGGACAGTGATATCTAGTCTCACCAGGTAAAGAAGATTCTCCAACCACAACTTCCTTAATAACGCCTATATCATTTGTCATAAATATATCTAAAACAGAGGATGAGTTTTCTGTAAAATGAGTGGTTTCGTAAACAAATTGAATAAAATTATATCGATACATGAAATCAACAATACGATAAGGGTTTGTAGCTAATTGATTTTCATTAAAATCACCTGTTCCCAATATACTATCCGATTTATAGTTAGCATTCATGTCAATAGAATGATCAATTAAATCGACGGACTTTTACGAAGTTGTTTGATTGGTTAAAAGTTTCTGTCTTGTGGGTTTCTTTTGTTGTCCTTAGTACTACGGAACATTTGAATTCTATCTCTCCGAGTACACGGAGTTGAAATAATTTTGACCCCGTTACACGTGTCACCGGGGTCGTTAAAGACAACACACGCTGAGGTTCTTGTTTCCACTACGTTTTTTTAAAAACAGTAAACCTCGGATAAGTCGAAGTCGATGGGACCAAGTAAAATATTCGACTTATCCGATGGTTCGACTCAACAGTGCTTTTGTCTATCGTCTGTAATCGAGACATCGTATATTTAAACTGACCCTATTTTCGCCGATCGTGTCTGATAGCAAGGTGTTAATGAAAAGAATAAGACAACATCTCTGTTTTATAATAACAATTATCTTTTATTAAAATACAAATAAATCGTAGGTCAATGACAGTTACTGTAATCATCATTGTCACAAACACGTGGATTATGTGTACAAGATTGCACAAAAGACACACGTTACACTGGGTACTTCGTGCAAACAATACTTACAAAATACATGTACACATATTGTGCTCACATTTATAGCATTTGTATCGTTGAGACAAATATTCTCCATCGAATACACTAAGCAAGGTCATAGAAATTTTTCCGGAGATGTAAGTCATCATGGCCAAAAGTTCGTCACACTCCTCGGAGTTCTCGGAATGCGTCATGATGGTGTCGCAGGCATCGCGGACGGCAGTAGATCCAGTTATCCCCCCAGATGACTTGGGTCCTTCACTAGATTGCTCATTTGAACTCATGATTGAGAGTGTGGAATGAATGACAAATCCCGAATTTTCACCCTAATTTATAGCCCCCTTTTACACTTCCACTCAAATGTTGACATGTTCACTCAAATAGAATAACAACTCACGGGCGAAAAGTAAACATGAGATGTTTTATTTCAATGGCTGTTTGATCGCATAGTTCTTGGTTAAATGAGATATTTACCTGTGCACCTGTATAAACAAAAGGATTAGGTGGATCGATACCCTGACATTACATTGTGCATATAGGCCACCGTTACGGCTGACCGATCACACTCGTTACCGACTAGGAAAATTTACCTGAGACAACGTGTTGTCTGAATGTTCGACACAAACATGGATTTTTTTTGTACGATTTAGAAGGGACGGACCACGAAATATATTCGACACAACCACAGTATTCGATTCAACAGTGTTCGATTCATCCGTGTTTAATTTACTAAGATAAAGAGGAGAAAAAATCGGGACCTAACGAAACGTTCGACTCATCCGATGTATTCGACTCATGCATGTTCGACGAAAGTGAGTTTCACTGTATATAAAGATGAAACCAGGCCTCCCACCGCAGTCGCTATCCAAGTTCCCTTTTTGTAAGTATACAAGTATAGCTGCTCTCACTAGCACGGTCAGAGCTCGAGTGACGGGTTATTTAGGGACCGGGGCGGTATTAGGGGGTAAGTGGCGGAAATGCCTGTGACACGCATGCCGGGTTTAGCGGTCAGTGTCATTGGTCACGTCGTATATATTTACTAAACATACACATGTACGTGTACACGGGACATCACGTGACACGATTACACTATTACAACACAGGTACATCGGTACGATGTATGTATACGGATTCCGTAAACCACATGGGTTACACACGAGAAGGAAAGTGCTCAATCACCGCGGCCCCTACCGGTAACAATGTCAGCCCTTATCGACTGTCAATATATACCACCTGTGCTGACATTGATGGAAGGTCAGCAACTCTGTTAAATCAGAATGATAGGACCAATAGTCTACAACGACGTCACGTGAACATCCCATCCAACCAGCTGATGTACATCTGTAACATTGAAACATATTAATTAAATATATTTAAATTAGTCTTGTTACCAGCTATACCATTTAAAAAGAGGATCTTAAACGAAACTGCATTCCATGTGGGATTAAGAAACCGTAAGTCTTTCGCCGAAGCAGTTGAAACGGTTGGACCGGTTGAACCTGCAAGAAAAACATCATGTACAGATTGGGACCGAGGCTGGACTGCGGATTATTTGTCACGTGCTGATTGAGGGGTCCAGTCATATCTGTCCGAAACTAACTTGATGAATATCATTAGTTTTCAGAATTTCAGCATAGAGCAGGGTAGGTGCACTGACATATTTCCGGAAGCATTATGCTATTAAGTATGAGTGAAATGGATAATATCTTAATTTTAGTTAATTGTATTATGCTTGACAGGGAATTCTGAAACTGTGCATTTTAAGCATTACATATATCAGTTGCAGCATCCAGTATATGTGCGTTCGTGTTTTTGGAATAATCGCAAAACCACCTGAACCGTTTACGCAAAAGTGGCCTTTGAATGTTTGATTTCGCCTCGCGAAAGGCTCGATATATGGAAACGAATGCAAGATTCTATTTATCACATAACTCAAATACATCAACAAATATTCGTGAAAACAACATCTGATTAAAGACGAAAGTTTGCGATATTCTCTATTCCTTTTTCATTGATGACTTCACAATGAAGAAAATAGGATTCTCCAGTCAATCGATTTCCCGCGTGTTAAAAGAAAACTAAGTGATATGTGTGTTCACACTGATAGCGGGTTAGTTTTGTGATTAAATGAAACCCAGTCTTTACCTAGTTGCTGCCATATCGTTTCAGTTCACATCCTTTCTACCACTGAAGGGAGTGATCTCCAACTCTACAAGTCCCGCTTCACTGCGTTTGACTCTTTCCGCCAAAGTATGTATCGGACACGGTTACGAAGTCTGGGTTGTTCAACATATGTTAGACAAGTGATTAATATATGTTAAGTACAGAGATATACGTCAGACTGATATTAAGGAGATAAAATCAAATCCAGAACATTGCTATTCAATTTGAGTCGTAAACAGATTTTCAAAGCTAGGATGCTTTGGTTTGATCTTCGCCAGTATTTCATGGCAATACCCCATGGTCTCTATCATCGCAGGAAAATCGTCTCTCGGTGTCCTACATTCATTCATTCATTTCTTTATTCCTCCAAAATTGAAGAGTTACAAATGAAGATACATGTACTTATATTATATTATGACACAAAGTATTTAGAAATATAATGAAGAAAGAGAAAGGTACAGAGAAGCGATAATGAAGTGATAATTACAAGGACATAAAATTAATGCTGACTAACGACTAGTTTAATGTAAGTAAAGAGGCCTTTTCGGCAAAAATACAACAGTCTTTTGCAAATGGACTTCCAAGAATAGTGGCAATTTGAACCTCTCTACACGAGTTAACTAGTGTAACATAGACATTCACCGGGTAGTCGTTGACTATTTTGGTGAAAAAAATGTCACGTAGATTTAATACTGTGGAACTACTGCAGTCAAAAATACAGTGGGCAACTGCATCGTCGACTAGTAGTTTGTACTGAGCACAAGATAGTTCGCAATTTGGAGGAACGCACCAAAGCTTTGCTACATTTTTATAAGTCTGGTAGAGATATGGAGAACATTTCGCAAGGTACCATAGAGGAGAGGGACTAACATCCCGCTGCAAATGTTTAAATCTGCAAAAATCATCACTGTTATTTAGACGTTCACTCCAACCAGAGGAGTACGTGCTGATCAGAATGTTCTTTGTTAGGTGTTTCCAGTGGCTTTTAGGCGGAAAGACACCAGTTTGCAAAAATTGGTATAAAAAATCTTGTAAATCACACCGGTGAAATAGATTCCACATATCTAGAATAATGTCAACTTTCTTGCCACGGAAGCCGAAATATACGAAAAAGTCTCTTTAAGAACAACCTTTTAACTGCTAAACGAGTATCTATATCGCATAAAGCAGAGAAAAAACGGAGCTTTGATAGCTCAATACAAAGGCGAATAGATGTAAACCCGAGCATACTTAGGGCAATATCGGATCTAGTCCGGCGAGGAAAACCTTGAATCAGCTTTGCACATAAGTGATGAACTGATTCAATGCGATTCCATTCGGTTTCTGAAAGAGAATGCCAAAGTTCACAGCCAAAAAGACTGCTTGGCATCACAACAGATTTATACAACTTGGCACCTGTCAAGGGATTAATGCCGGTGCCAAACAAATTACAATGAAGCAGGGCAAAGCACTGTCCACGTAGCTTATGCACAATCTCATCGACATCTGGACTGCCTGGTTTGAACTTGTTAATAAAAATACCAACATGTTTACAATTTGTAGATTCAACCACGGCATCGCAACCGAGATTCCAATTACGATTATTAGCCTTTGAAAATACACTTTTACTTCCATTAAATACAATAACGGTTGATTTCGAAGCATTATAGAAAAATCTCCACTTACAACCATAGTTATAGCAGATGTCCATAAGATTGTCTAAGCCACGTTTACATAGAGACAGCAGCGTTATATCGTCTGCTTGAGTTGGGACATGTAGCATTTACACCATACAAATCTAGAGCATATTTTGAAAAACAATTCATCAAGTAAATCATTAATGAAAAATGTATAGAGCCAGGGTGAAATAATGCTCCCCTGACGCGTACCTTGGCATATCGTGAACCAGTTAGAGATGAAACCTTGGTATAAAACTGCACTATACATATTGGAATATATCGAAACAATCACGTGAAGGTACTTTGACTTGAGACCTAAATTGTGAAGTTTGTAAAATAGGCCGTTATGCCAAACACAGTCAAATGCCTTGGCAGCGTCAGGAAAACAGGTAAAAAGTTTGTTGTTACTGTCGCAAGCATAAGAGACTGATTCATGAACTAAAAATGACGTCATTGTGCTACTAACATTTCTTTGAAACCCGTTTTGTACCGGATTAGGTACAAGTAAATCCTGAGCTTCAAGCCTAATAAGTAACAGTTTTTCAAAAACTTTCAAAATAACTGGCAGCAAAGAGATAGCACGGTAACTATTTGTATCGTTTTTTGGTTTGTTATGACCTTTATACAGTGTAGAGATAAGACCTTTAGTGAGGAGAGAAGGGACATATTCTAGCCTTACAAAAGCATGAAAAAGAACATGTAAACAATCGTACATAGTATCAGGAGCGTAAAGTATGTGCTCGTATACAATAAGGTCGTAACCAGCTGCCTTACCACATGGTAAGCCTTTACAGACAGCTTTTATCTCAAATTTGGAGAATTCTTCACCAAAATTATCGTCTATTTCATGATAGGACAAAATATTGGCCACTGAGGTATTAACTCTTTTTTCAAAGGGAGTATCAAAGCTCGCAGATTCGGACTTAGAATAAATTTCACTAAAATATTCACCCCAATGAAAGGCTAGGAGACCTGGATCTCTGACGGCGGTTCCACTAAAGTTCATATCCGTACCATCAGCGCCAGAAGAAGTCTTGCGGCGCCTTTTGACCAAAGACCAAAAGGACTTTTGATTAACGTCCGAGCACTTTTCGAAATCACAAATAAACCATTACATATATATATAAACCTTGATAAACCTTCAGACTTATATCTACATTGTATGTCCGTGATAAACCTTCATACTTATATCTACATTGTATACCGTGATAAACCTTCAGTTTATATCTACATTGTATGTCGTGATAAACCTTCAGACTTATATCTATATCTACATTGTATACCGTGATAAACCTTCAGACTTATATCTATATCTACATTGTATACCGTGATAAACCTTCAGACTTATATCTATATCTACATTGTATGTCCGTGATAAACCTTCAGACTTATATCTATATCTACATTGTATATCGTGATAAACCTTCAGACTTATATCTATATCTACATTGTATACCGTGATAAACCTTCAGACTTATATCTATATCTACATTGTATACCGTGATAAACCTTCAGACTTATATCTATATCTACATTGTATACCGTGATAAACCTTCAGACTTATATCTATATCTACATTGTATACCGTGATAAACCTTCAGACTTATATCTACATTGTATACCGTGATAAACCTTCAGACTTATATCTATATCTACATTGTATACCGTGATAAACCTTCAGACCGTGATAAACCTTCAGACTTATATCTATATCTACATTGTATACCGTGATAAACCTTCAGACTTATATCTATATCTACATTGTATACCGTGATAAGCATAATAAAGGATAAATCACATGATTCCTCTTATTGGCTGTATTCTGATTTGCATCATATAAACAAACCAGTAAGAAGTTAAGTAATAAAGAGCCACGAATTTCATTACTGCCCCTAGCCATCATAACGTTACTTTTATAAGTAACGAAAACGGGACATCCAGTCCCGACCAGAGTGTATTTCGGTACCCTTAATAACAGCATTTATCGTGTTATATATATTCTGATAGGGATTGTGGTATACCGTCAAAATGGCCATCCAACTTGCCAGATGACAACTTGACGGATTAAAAGCTGTTCCATTTTGCGGATTAAGCGGTCGATAATATGTTGCGTAAGATAGCAATACGTTTAGGGGATGAAAATACAAACATTGAACTGTCTTGTAACGGTATTTATGGTCGTTATAAACGACTCCTGCGGTCAAATCTAGCATTTTACGGCTTAATGAAAACTACACGTGAAATTTGCTTCTTGATAGCGTTCGATTTGTAGCGTTTTGATACAAGGAAACCGTAAACATTTGTCAGTAAATGGATTGCCTGTCAAACTAACTCTACTCTTATGGAACTCTTCAGCTTCTGTAGATACGGTATAATGTGTTACTGTGCAGCCATTTCCACGTGTTCTCTATGTCAAGATCACTGAGTCGAAACGTTTTCATAACAAATGTGTCATTTAGATATGTATCGTGTTGCCTTAACGAGCTTTATCATTTTTTTTTCAATCGAACAAGGCTTCGTTATCCGTGAATATCTTCTTGGTGTTGTCATCACCGCTGGCGAGACTGGTGACTTCGAGCTATTAAACGTAGTGTCATATAAGGACGTTTACGGACATCACATAAGGGTATACCTTTCCCGGTCAGGACAGTGACAACGAGACTGAATATTAAACCCTCGACCTAGATACGGGAAGACAATCTATGTGACAGCATTTTTTATATTTCAGTGTGTGACAAAAGCAAGCGAGATGTCGTTCAACGTCATGGCAGCTATGTGTAGTAACAGAGGTATCGGGATGGCGAACAAACTTCCTTGGCCGTCGTTAAGGTAGGTTTAATTACCCAGAATGCCATGGCCACAGATAAGGTAGGTTTTATTTACCCAGAATGCCATGGCCACAGATAAGGTAGGTTTTATTTACCCAGAATGCCATGGCCACAGATAAGGTAGGTTTTATTACCCAGAATGCCATGGCCACAGATAAGGTAGGTTTTATTACCCAGAATCCCATGGCCACAGATAAGGTAGGTTTTATTTACCCAGAATGCCATGGCCACAGATAAGGTAGGTTTTATTACCCAGAATGCCATGGCCACAGATAAGGTAGGTTTTATTTACCCAGAATGCCATGGCCACAGATAAGGTAGGTTTTATTTACCCAGAATGCCATGGCCACAGATAAGGTAGGTTTTATTTACCCAGAATGCCATGGCCACAGATAAGGTAGGTTTTATTTACCCAGAATCCCATGGCCACAGATAAGGTAGGTTTTATTACCCAGAATGCCATGGCCACAGATAAGGTAGGTTTTATTTACCCAGAATGCCATGGCCACAGATAAGGTAGGTTTTATTTACCCAGAATGCCATGGCCACAGATAAGGTAGGTTTTATTTACCCAGAATGCCATGGCCACAGATAAGGTAGGTTTTATTTACCCAGAATGCCATGACCACAGATAAGGTAGGTTTTATTTACCCAGAATGCCATGGCAGTTGTTAATATTTTTTACTCAGAATTCCACAGTTTCCTATGACTGTTGTTAAAGAATGTTGTTTAAATTTGTTACCAAGCAACCAAGAATTCGGTGAACGATTTTCTAAGTTATGTGTGTAACAGGGTGAAAACACCACGCCAAAGCTTGTTTTCTTCTTAATAACATTTATTCAATGCATAAAAAACCATAGAAAAGAACCAAAGACAAACACTTAGTATTGCACACACAACATCAGGGGACATAACTCTCGCACTGTATAATTACCTATTTTTTTCCTCTATTATCTAAATTATGGCAAATACAAACTGTTTACCAACTTTACAATATAATTAGATTATTTAAATCAACATTACTTATACAGTACTGTTATATGATTAAATAATACAAAACACAGAAAATACTTCTATGACTAAATTGTCTTACTTTCCTGAAACATACATATACTGTCCATATTTCATATTCATTAACATCGAATATACATTTCAACGTAATAATTTTATATAGTAAACTCACCCTACATATGGTGTAGAGGTTTATAGAGGTTCTCTAATATACACACTTGAAACTATGCTGTCTCCCGCTATCACTCTCCAATTATCTATAAAATTAATACAACTACTTAATACTTGTCATATACCGTTTAACATGACAATAGACAACACAAATTGAGAATTAAAAATATGATCAGGCAAATTTGTAGCACTGCAGATAAACTTGGGATAGCCAAACTTCCAAAGAGAAAAATGATACATGTATTATACTATATACTTTATATTAAAAAAATACATTTATTCTACAGGACTAATTTATTGTAATATATATTAAACAATAAATTAACTACAATATTCTGAAATACTAGTAAATATATAACTTACCAATTATAATACATCTTTCCCCTTGGGAATCTAAATCTGTTCTACAACAAAGAACTGAATACCGATGTTCAAATCAAGCTTACTTTCCCTCTCATGATGGAATCTAGCCAATCAAAATCGTCAATGTCGGTTCACTGGACAGGTCAGTGGCTGTCATAGGTCAAACTTGTGCATGTACATGTATTTACCATATATGGGATTCATACAGGTAATAGTGAGTACAATTCACATCACAAGACATACTTACCTGGCATTCTATAACTAAAAATGAAACATTATAAATATCTGACCCATGTCAGACATATAGACATGTTACCTATTAAAAATACATATAAAGTTAACAACCTGACCCTTGTCAGAAGATATAAAATATGCATTTCTGACATTGTCAAAACATGCCCTAGTACTTAGGTAAAATTAAAAAGCATAAATAACACACTGTCACATGTGTTTATGACCCAGAATTCCTTGATCATTGTTATTGTAAAACAGAATTCCCTGATCAAAGAGGTTAAAGAAAATGTTGTCAAATAATATCGTGATTCTGGGCAAAATGCATTCTGTTGGCTGTAGAATTTTTTTTAAATAAATGAAACAAAACAGAAAAAAAATAGCGACAATGACAGCAGCGACAACTAAACCCAGTTACCCCCCCCCCCCCCGCCCCCCCCCTTCCCGCTCTTTGTTTATTGTATTTCTGTTACCAGTAAAAGTCCTCGTGGTGGTTCTGTCTGTTGTTATCTTTTTGGTCAAAATACCCCATTTTACATGTATGTTCTTTTTATGCATTTCAGCAAGGAATACCGATATTACATGAACCTTACATCTAAGACATCAGACCCAGGTATGGAACATGGGGGTTTACATTTAAAACATAAATACTTGATATCTCTGCGAGAGTTCCTCCGATATTTCAGAATATGATTAGATGATATGTAAAACTTGATGTTTTGATACTCTGGGTAAATACAATGTGTAAACTGAATCTACTGAGAGGCTTTATACATATGACATAGATTCGGAACGGGATGCCGATGAACTGTGGCGGACGTGAGTAACACTATATCATTGCGCCACTCCCCATAATATGACAATGGGCATAAAATGTAGGACTTTAATGTATATGTACGGTAAGAAGTGAGAAGTTATGGGGATTGACCTCTAACCCTGGTATATACCGAGTCTGTCTGATGTATTGACGTTCAACCTTCATTGTAATGATTCAAAACCTTTGGAACCTTTTATACATCAAAATGTAAAGTGACACCATACACGCCGGGTTTATAATTCCACAGTGTTGAAAAGTAGTAAGAAGTCATCAACATTATGATGTTACCGGGAAAATCTCGAAAATAAAGATTATACTCAATGGTCGTTCACAACAGCAGATATCGGCTACAAAACAAGCGATACCTTTTATCAAAGGTAAACCTTATAGGAAAAATATTGAAAAATCTTGATATAGAGGCAACCTTCAATAAGTTATTTTATACGTGATACCAATATCCGTTTTCGTGAACACCGAGTGAGTGTAAAACACACCAAACACCCCTTACATGTTTTAGTTAGTGACAGGAACGACAACTCTGTGTAAAAGATAATGATGCAGTTTCTCCATGTTTTAGTTATATTAACATATTTAGGTAAGTAATAATGAAGATTTTTCTGTAGGTAAAAAGTGCGTCAATATCAAAGGTCGTGTGACGTGGCAATGCACGAGTATGGAAGAGAAAGCACGTGACTCTATCATCAACATCGTGATAAGCCGGAATCCGACGTAAGTGTTTGTACAAACTACTGTAGCAGTCCTATGTAAATTTTGGGGTCATTTTCGGTCGAGGCACATCGCTCTTGTTTTGGTTTTGCTCCTAGTACACATTGTAGCCGTATAAGCCCAGGTCATATATTTCCCCAGGTAAACGACAGTCATTATACCATGAATGCAATACCATTGGTTTGCCTTTTTGCTGGTACTAGAACAAAGAGACGTGAATCTCCATTAACACTGCTATAGGCATCCGTCCTGTTTGTAGAGATGAAAATCGATGTACTTCCGTTTGTTGATTAGATAAAAAAGAAGGCATATTGTTTGTTTGAAGTTTTACATCCTCGCACGCGCATCAGCAAGGGTGATGTGATCCATGGATGACGTAATTACCAACGGACACTTCAACGTGCACCCAACAGAAATGTCATCAACTGTTCAAGTTAACATGACTTTCTCTCCGATCACTTTATACTGACAAGTCAACATGCTACCCAGGCCACACCCAGTCACATCATACCGACAACATGCTAACATGACACCCAGGCCACACCCAGTCACATCATACCAACAACATGCTAACATGACACCCAGTCCACACCCAGTCAGCTCATACTGACAACATGCTAACATGTCACCCAGGCCACACCCATTCACATCATACCGACAACATGCTAACATGACACCCAGTCCACACCCAGTCAGCTCATACTGACAACATGCTAACATGTCACCCAGGCCACACCCATTCACATCATACCGACAACATGCTAACATGACACCCAGGCCACACCCAGTCACATCATACCGACAACATGCTAACATGCTACCCAGGCCTAACCCAGTCACATCATACGACAACATGCTAATATGACACTCAGTCACATCATACCGGCAACATGCTAACATGACATCCAGGCCTAGCCCAGTCACATCATACCAACAACATGCTAATATGACACCCAGTCACATCATACTGAGAACATGCTAACATGACACCCAGTCACATCATACAGACAACACGCTAACTTGTCACCCAGGCCTAACCCTGTCACATTATAATGGTAACATGCTAACATGACACCCAGGCCACACCCAGTCACATCATACTGACAACATGCTAACATGACACCCAGGCCACACCCTGTCACTTTATACTGACAAAATGCTAACATGACACCCAGGCCACACCCTGTCACTTTATACTGACAACATGCTAACATGACACCCAGGCCACACCCTGTCACTTTATACTGACAACATGCTAACATGACACCCAGGCCACACCCTGTCACTTTATACTGACAACATGCTAACATGACACCCAGGCCACACCCTGTCACTTTATACTGACAACATGCTAACATGACACCCAGGCCTAGCCCAGTCACATCATACCGACAACATGCTAACATGACATGCTTGATGCTATACAATATAAATATTGATATACAATGTTTTTATTTCTTTCTGTTTTTTTTTTGTTTTTTGGTTATTTTTTGTGTACAAGTTGCTTAGAACATGATATGTTAGAATCTAAGCGACTTCCTTTTCCCTTTTTAAGCGCCGAGATTTCAGGAGACCCATATGTCCATAAAGTAGTGGCCAGTCTGGATGAGGCTCTTGAATATGTCAGCATAACATTACATGACCAAGTGGAGACTGTGTGGGTGATGGGAGGACAAAGTATATACACGGTACATTCAAGTACAGATTAGATATCTGAATGATTTTTCCAACCTCGATAATACTAATATGAAGATTGTATTTTTCGAGATGTTCTGTTTTCAATAACAGAATAACAATGCAAAAAAAAAAAAATTCAGACAAAAACATAATCCTTTTGATTTCATCAACGAAAAATACAGGCTTTCTGTTTCAAACTTTTTATGAAATCATGAAAATCTGAAGCACAGAGGAAACATACTTATTAATAATGACAACGATTTTCTCATTGTACAGGATGCAGTCAACCATCCACAATGTAATAAAATCTATCTGACACATATATATGGAGAGTATGAAGCAGACACGTTTTTTCCGCCTTTTGAGGGCAGATTCCACGAAGATAAGTAAGTAACAAGTAAAAATACTGTAATAGGTCAAATATTAGGTCAGTGTGCCTCCAGATACTGTGATGGGTCAAATATTAGGTCAGTGTGCCTCCAGATACTGTGATGGATCAAATATTAGGTCAGTGTGCCTCCAGATACTGTAATAGGTCAAATATTAGGTCAGTGTGCCTCCAGATACTGTGATAGGTCAAATATTAGGTCAGTGTGCCTCCAGATACTGTGATAGGTCAAATATTAGGTCAGTGTGCCTCCAGATACTGTGATGGGTCAAATATTAGGTCAGTGTGCCTCCAGATACTGTGATAGGTCAAATATTAGGTCAGTGTGCCTCCAGATACTGTGATAGGTCAAATATTAGGTCAGTGTGCCTCCAGATACTGTAATAGGTCAAATATTAGGTCAGTGTGCCTCCAGATACTGTAATAGGTCCAATATTAGGTCAGTGTGCCTCCAGATACTGTGATGGGTCAAATATTAGGTCAGTGTGCCTCCAGATACTGTGATGGGTCAAATATTAGGTCAGTGTGCCTCCAGATACTGTGATAGGTCAAATATTAGGTCATTGTGCCTCCAGATACTGTGATAGGTCAAATATTAGGTCAGTGTGCCTCCAGATACTGTGATGGGTCAAATATTAGGTCAGTGTGCCTCCAGATTCTGTGATGGGTGAAATATTAGGTCAGTGTGCCTCCAGATACCGTGATAGGTCAAATATTAGGTCAGTGTGCCTCCAGATACTGTGATGGGTCAAATATTAGGTCAGTGTGCCTCCAGATTCTGTGATGGGTGAAATATTAGGTCAGTGTGCCTCCAGATACTGTGATAGGTCAAATATTAGGTCAGTGTGCCTCCAGATACTGTGATAGGTCAAATATTAGGTCAGTGTGCCTCCAGATACTGTGATAGGTCTAATATTAGGTCAGTGTGCCTCCAGATACTGTGATAGGTCAAATATTAGGTCAGTGTGCCTCCAGATACTGTAATAGGTCAAATATTAGGTCAGTGTGCCTCCAGATTCTGTGACAGGTCAAATATTATGTCAGAATGCCTGCAGACATACAGCAATATAACACTACATCAAATCTGAAGCCTTGAAAACTGTCTGTATATTGTCCCTTAGTGGTTCTTGAAAAACTTAACTGTTGAACATACAGAAGTGAAATCAAATGTGAAATGGTTCTGTCATCTATGGACTTGGAGTGTCCACCAATAATTGGGCTAATAACAGACACTTTTAAAGTGTCATCACACAGAAATGAAAATGCAAATGGCTGGCAAGTACTTGTGCATCTGAGCGAAAATTAGGGTGCATGAAGTATCATTTGAAGGTCTTTGGTATGTTATGGCTTGTTGACAAAACCCAGAGCTTGGAATACACATGAAAATGAACATTCAAATATCTAGTCAGAAGAATATTCAAATAGAAATTTCTGTCAAACTGACATCCCTAATAAAAACATTTCAATTCATGGACATAATGAACTTTATAATTTCAAATTTATGAGTCAATTATTTTCAATTTTTGAGCCATTGGTATAATATACTAAGACATGATAGACACACCTTGATACATGGATACCTATAATGTTTGATCTGTGTTTATTTCCAGGTCTGTTGCTTTAGATCGAACACTACAGGAGGAACGTGGTGTTACATATAAATACAAGGTGTACTGTCCGAGGCATCAAGCGAGCTGTTGATGACCATTTCCTTATGGTTATTTGTTTGTATGACTGTGAAAAATAAAGGTATTTGAAAGAATCATTTCTTTTTAATCATTTTGTTTTACTGGCCATGAAAAATTTGGTAGTTTGTTATGGGTTTATATAAGGTTCCCATGATGATGACATCTGAATTGGAGCAAGTTAACACCAGACTACAGATTCATATACTCAATGTGTTGCTAACACTATGTGCTAAGAATGCTTTTAAAAGTGTTTTTGAAAAAATATTTGCTACAAAACTGTCAAAAGGGGCCACTCAAAGAAGCATAGAAAATTGGCCTTTATACACAGGTGTTTTTTTTATATAAAGTTCAATTACTATAAACTGTATTATACAGGGAACAAAAACAGCTGTGTGATCTTTAAGATTGGTTGGGCTGTAGTTTGTTACCTCTTTAAAATTGCCTTAACTTTAGAAATCTCTCACCAATTCCTACCATTTACTAGAGTGTTATGGCAACATTGCCCAAGTTCTTAACTTGTTTATCTTAGATTTACTATAAAATATAACAAATATATATAATACTGGACTTTAGACTCTAAAACTCATGTTCACCAACTGTACTTTAGAATACAGGATTTCCTGGTATTAGTTGAAATCTACAATCACAGAATATGCTTAACAGTGGAGTATTTAATTTTTGTAACTCAAATTGGGCTGGTGGCAGCTCGTTGGCAGGCACAATTGGCAGACAGCATTTTAGATGCCGCTAATTCTGTTTGCCACCGGCCTATTTTTCCAATCGTGCCTGTGATCAGGGTACCAACTGGGCACATTTCAAAGTTGTGTGGTGGCCATAAAGTGGCAGGTTTTTTACTCTGTCGCTAGGTTTGAGGGCCTTCAAGCTTTGGTCGGTAATCGGTAGGAATGAACTGTCACTCTCCAGCATCCGCCCTGCTGCCGTTATGCTACCGACATGCCACCATACAATTTCAAAATATCTGCCGGCAGCAGGGTGGGGATTGAAAGGCATCTGGGAGGCGGCTGTCAGTGTTGGTAGGTGGCAGGATGGCAATCTGTCGAGTGCAGACTCCCAGGCCCCTGAATATAACTCTGCGGCCATCCACCATACAATATTACAGTTATGGCGATTCTAATAGCACCAGAGTGACTCAGAGACTTGTGTTTCACCAAATTAAGATGGAGGCTACGACGAATTGAAATAAGACAGCAGTTGCTGCTGATTTCCCTGCTGAAGAACAGCATGCCCAACCGCAGTGAAATTAGATCTATTTGTCTTTTAGTTGATAATAATAATGTACACTTTGTAATGATACAAGAGCAATCTAGGTTTTTTAAATCCCCCGTAAACCAGCCACTGGCCTGAAAAGTGAAAAATGTTGAAATGCGTCGTTGAAAAATTATTTTAAAATATACATTAACGAATTGCTAGACATAAAAAAAATAATTCTGAGAGACAGACTGAAAATATGGAAAATGCACTATTGAAGTTAAACACTGAACAAGTCAATGTAACACTGTGCTATCTGAGAGGTGTGTGACGTTTTCCAACGCCCTCCAATGAATGAAGACTCTTATCTGAACAGTTAATTATGTAATGATGTTATTGTATCATAGCATTCAGGTAGTTAAAATAAATAGAGAGAACAGTAAAGATGACTCAGGTAATATGCTACCTGTCCCTTTGTGAACATCCTAGTATGATCAGCATGGGCCAAGATCATGTCCCTTGTTTTAACCATATCCATTGATGATTTGATAATAGGTCCCTAGGGACAGCTGAATTAAGTCTAGCTTCAGTCACTCTTCAATCTGTACTTGTAGATATAAGGTTGCTAAGGTCAAGGTCATCTATCATCATTGCCATTGAAAGAAATCAGGTTGTCAACTCTGAAGCAACTTTATTTGTACACAAATTTACATTGAATTTAATTTTCATATTCACATGATACAAAAATTGTTTGTTTTGAAATTCAATATCATTCAAATATCAATATCTTAAATTTAAAACACAATTAAAGTATGTAGGCTATAAATAAATCTGGGACATCTATGAGGAAAGTAAATCCATTGATGACCCAGTCCTTGTGTGGATCGTCATAGTAATAATCTCGGGTACACCTGTAAAAGTGATAACAAGTATGTTTAATACAACAGCTACTAATAGTTTAATACTGCAGTTTTGTATCCATAGTAACAAGAGTTTACATGATTGGTAGTCACACACTATGAATTATTTTATAAATATACTTTCGGTTGGCTGAATTTTTAGTCTTCAGCTTTAAAAGCCAAAAAAAAAAAAAAAAAACAAGAGGCCCAAGGGGCCTTAATGGTCACCTGAGAAATATAATATGTCAATAATCTGGGGATTTTAAAATGTTGCAAAAATGTAACAACACTTGTGCTGGACCTTGTGTAAAACATCTGTACCAAGTTTGAACATGACCCACCCAATAGTTCTTGAGAGGAAGTCCATAATGTCTTAGCCAAACAGAGGCCAGGGTGGCCATCTTGGATTTTGAATTGCCCCAAATGTTAAAACACTTGCCAGGACCTTGTGTAGAACATTCGTATCAAGTTTCCCCTTTTCCCCCCTCCTGGGGCCCCTATTGGGGCCACGCCTTTTTTCTCCACAAAGTTGAAGCGGCTTCCCATGGGGATGCGTTGTGCCAAGTTTGGTCAAATTCCATCCAATGGTTCTTGAGAAGTAGTCATTTAATGAAGGTTTTTACATAGGGCCCCTTTTACACCCCTTATGGGCCCCAAAGGGGACCTTATAACTTTTTTCAACATAATTTCATATGTCCTTCACTAAGGAATGCTGTCTACCAAATTTGGTTGAAATCACTCAAAGTTGAATTTTTGACCCTTTTAGTGCCACCTAGTGGTGCCGTTTTTGACCCGATTTTATTTTTCATTCACAAACTTTGTAGACCTTGCTATAAGGACCCTAAATGTCAAATATGAATTTAATCTGACTGTTGGTTCATGAGAAGAAGATTTTTAAAGATTTACCTAATTTTACCCCCTTTTCCCCCCTCCTGCTGCCCTTATTAGGGCCAGTCCCTTTTTCTTCGTAAATTTGAAGTTTGGTCATAATCCATCCAATGGTTCCTGAGAAGAAGTCATTTAAAGAAGGTTTTTACATATGGCCCCTTTTACACCCCTTATGGGCCCAAAAGGGGACATAATCACTTTTTTCAACATAATTTCATATGTCCTTCACTAAGGAATGCTGTCTACCAAATTTGGTTGAAATCAATTAAAGTTGAATTTTTGACCCTTTCAGCGCCCCCTAGTGGTGCCATTTTTGACCCGATTTTGTTTTTCATTCGCAAACTTTGTAGACCTTGCTATATGGACCCTAAATATCAAATATGAATTTAATCTGACGGTTCATGAGAAGAAGATTTTTAAAGATTTACCTAATTTTACCCCCTTTTTCCCCCTCCTGCGGCTCCTATTGGGGCCAGACCCTTTTTCTTCGCAAAACTGGAAGCGGCTTCCCATGGGGATGCTTTGTGCCAAGTTTGGTCAAAATCCATCCAATGGTTCTTGAGAAGAAGTCATTTAAAGAAGGTTTTTACATATGGCCCCTTTTACACCCCTTATGGGCCCAAAAGGGGACATAAACTTTTTTCAACATAATTTCATATGTCCTTCACTAAGGGATGCTTTCTACCAAATTTGGTTGAAATTGCTCAAAGTTGAATTTTTGACCCTTTTGAGCGCCCCCTAGTGGGGCCCTTTTCGACTCAATTTTTTTTCATTCACAAACTTTGGAGAGCTTGCAATAAGAACCCTAAATATCAAATATGAATTTAATCTGACTGTTGGTTTATAAGAAGAAGATTTTTAAAGATTTACCTAATTTTACCCCCTTTTCCCCCCTCCTGCGGCCCCTATTGGGGCCATGCCCTTTTCCTTAGCAAACTTTAAGTGGCTTCCCATGGGGATGCTTTGTGCCAACTTTGGTCAAAATCCATACAGTGGTTCTTGAGAAGAAGTTGAATATGTGAAAAGTTAACGACGCACGAGGCACGATGACAGACAAATCATGATGGCAATAGGTCACCATGAGCCTTCGGCTCAGGCGAACTAAAAAGTGGAAAGAAACTCTGTTTATATTAACAGTGAAAGTTTAGAAAATGTTTTATGTAAAACAGAATACTGGAAGTTTACCTGAACATGAAATGGATGTTGATATCCATGGGAATTTCATGAGGTTTATTAATGAAGGAAGGGGAGGTAATTCTGTAGAGAGTCTGACCCATTGGTGTGGTTATCATAGCATCACCTCTCAAAATCCCAGTTATACTGATCTTAGACAGCCCTGAAATAAAATCATATACAACACTATAAACAGACGTTATTATGACTGAAAAGTAAATCACATAAGTGATTAAAAAAATTGTCAATAGATTTTCATCAAGGCCATTAAGTGGCCGAAGATCGTGAGTTAAAGATAATGCAAAAATAGTATCCTCTTGTCATTCTCTTTCTTAACACACCCCTTTTTTGAGGTGTTGCTTTAATATGGAGGAAGGATATGTCAGTGAGGTGATTACATGTAAATGTCCCATGTGTTTCAGAATACCATATTTACATTTTACTGTCATCCACTATCTACAGCATAACAAAAAAAAAACTTTTGTACGGCTATAAAAGCTTAAAAATCACATTCTAATCTGTACAATATTTTTGTGCAGACTACTTTTTTATGTGAATAACCTGCTGTCATTTGTTCTCTTACATTGCTGAGAAATAATACAAAACATATAAAAATATTTTTAATTGTGACAAGTAAAAGTATATAAAGTAAAAGAAAAAGGTTTTGTGTGTTTATAACATAAAAACAATGAAATATCGTCACTTAAATCTGTCGTATATTTGAACATCAATCATGTCAGACTCCCAGCCTTTGCCAACAAAAAGAATATTGCATGTATGTGACATACTGTTGGGCAGTTTACACTAATGATTGACTATTAATCAGATGTACTGGTAGATAGGGGTATATAAAAACTCAGACACAGGTTTAGGCCAAAAGTAACCCATATTTTCTTATTATGTAACATTATGTAACATTACAAAATTATATATCTGTGGACAACACAGTCCACAAATAATGAAATACTGGTCTTCCAAACTAATAGCCCAAACCTGTTAGTAGAGTAGGAAAAATAAACATTCTTAAACAAAAAAAAAGGGGGGGAAATTTATGTCCATGATGTGGTGGAATTACTCTATTATACAGAGGGTAATTAGCAGACATATCAACAGATCACAACAACACACAAATGAAGATCAACCCAATAGGATTCTCAATGTCCAGCTGAAGGTAACCACACATTCATAAAGAAAAAACAAAAAAGAAATTGAGTCATGGCAGGCAGTCCAAAACACTAATGTCCAAGTCCTGAAAGTTATGACTGAGAAAATTAACACAAATACAATATTCCACTGATAGCTACTGTAATCACAAACAAGGATGCAACCTATCTCTCTCCAATACCATTGCGGTGTGATACTGCCTTTCCAGCGACAAGGATGGGCCCAAGTAGCTTTTATAGGCATCACTACGCCAATCTCCCCGTGTTTGAATAAGGTCAGCAGGTAAGCCACATTCTAAAGCAAAAGATGCCCCAACCCTGCGAAAGCTATGGCCTGAGTATCTAGCTGGATCAACGCCACATTCCTGGAGGATAATATGAAGCTGTGAGAGGAAAGATTGGTATGTAAGGGGATGATTGTACCCCTTGACTGGTAAACAAAGGCTGGGCCATGTGGGTCAGCCTGCTGTGTCAAGGCAAAAACCAAGGTCAAAACCTGTGTAGGGCAGAAGGGTGACCCTGGTATGCATGGGAGGGGGATAAGAAGACATCTCTCCTTAAACTGAATGGTTTTTGACCAGGTAATAGACAGAATTGTACTCTGGTTGGAGAGATGGATATCATGTCTACTTAGGCGTTTCCCAGATTCAAACTTGTCTTTATCTGAGATAAACAGATTGGAAAAGAGTAAAAAGCTTCCAGGCATGCTGCCCAAAAAGTGATATGTTTGGAGGGGGTCAGACAATTTATGGAGAACATTTTTTTCAAGATGCTAAGGGTGATTGGAAGTTTAGGATTGCAAACATCACCCATTGTTCTATGTGCTCCTTTCAATATAGTACCGACATAAAAGGAGTCAAGAGGACTGGAGTAATCCAATTCCTGGTGTAAAAGCTTGATGACTAACATATACTGCCTTAATTATGAAAAGGTAAGTCGATCAGACAAATAAGCAATATAGCGTCCCAGATTAACTGGTGATAAATGGACTAATGGTATCTCTACAAGCATGCAAAACCTTCTGTATGAAGACAGGTATGTACTGTAGGTCTTCTGAGTAGACTTAGCAAAATGGTTTGCCCGTAATATGTCAACAGTAGTATCAAGGTTTTTGATTATGGTGGATTTCGATGAAGGACCTTGGCCACCTGTTCAGAAACACAGAAAGGAAGGTGCTGACAAGTGATCCAAAAAGTACAGAGTTGGTACTGGTCTACCAAATCTACTGCAAAACTGTTGCAAATGAACAGACTCATGAAGCCGAGACACAGTATCTGCCATGCCATTGTTAACACCTTTAATGTGTCTAGCAACTATGTGGAAGTTGAACAAAACAGATAACCAGAACATATTACATAATAACCCCATAAGTATTGGGTTTTTGGAAGTGCCCTTAATTCAACAGGCTACTGTGGTTGTATTATCGCTAAAAACATATATTTTCATGTCGGTCCAACAAGGGGCCCAGCGATACGATGCAACAACTACTGCAAGTAATTCCTTTTCATTAATATGCCATTGCATGGCCGGGGGAAATCTTGAGACCAGGCTGTGTAGAACCAGTCCTCCTCCCCCGGTGCCCCCCACCCCCAATAGGACATGCATCTGTATACAGGGCAGTGAAGGGGATATCATTGAGTAACAATGACTTGCCATTGAAAAGTGATAGGCCTGTAACCCACTATTCAATGTCTTGTAACATTGGGCTAACTAACATGACTTTGTGACTTGGCTTTTTAAGGGCTGCCATAGAGTTAATCAAACGACGGAGAAAAACTCGCCCGCCTCGGATAACTGTAGCGGCCCACCTCAGTTGTCCCACAATGGATTGTAACTGTCGTTTAGTAGCACGTTTGCAATTACGGAAATCAAAATATCAGATCTAAGAGCTTTCAGCTTCTCCAAAGGTAACTGTAACATCATATTGACCGTGTCAATCTCAACGCCAAGAAATGTCATAACCTGAGCTGGGCCATATACCTTAGACCAGTTAATAAGAAATCCCATCTTTCTCAACAGGCCTATAAGATATGCTAACATAGAGGAACTCTCCTCATGAGAATCTGCACAGATGAAAAAGTCATCCAAATACACCACCAGATTGTGGTGTCCAGCACAGGACATAATCCTTCCGACTGCTTGTGTAAGTCTATGAAAAATTCCAGGACTTGCCTTTGCTCCAAAAGGCAGCTTCGAATCATAGAAATAGTGGGGTTCACCATTTAAAGTCCATTGGAGTCCTGTTACCATTTGACTATGTTTACTTATAGCTACAGATCTATAGGCTGACTTAAGGTCAACCTTGGCCATAAAACAACCTGGGGTAAGTAGCCCAACCGCATTATCTATAGACTGGAATTTTTGTTTATCCATTGTTGTGCAGTAGTCATTAACTGCCTGTCCTGATGGCCGGCTACAGTCATGAATGAGTCTAACCCAACCAGATGTTTTAGGGATAACCCCTATTGGACTAATGATAAGGGGTTTAGTGGCAATAGGGATGTAATTGCCAATATATATTTCCGTATGAACTTGCTGTGAGGCAAGTTTGTAAAATGGGCGTGAATAGATGCAGAGGGTTGATTGGGAGCTTCACAATGAAGGGGAATGGAGTTTGGGTCAATAATATCAAATCCATTGGTGATACCATTAAGAATAAAAGATCTTTCAGTAGAAGCTTTTGCTGACCAACCGGTATATCCGAGTTAATCAGGTCTTTTGGCTCCAACAATGCCAAAGCTTCCATACACTGGAAGCCAAGCTTCAGTAATACCCCTGATGTTCTGGCAGACAGGTGTTTAAATGCTGCCCATTTTAGGACCTTGCCATCTTCCAGGTCTTCTTGGCTGACAGCCTCCTCAATGATTTCATCTTCAGAATCTAAATCCGACATGGTGAGTGGATTTCTTTTCCTGGATTCTTAAACCCTGTCAGTGCTGGGGGTGGGACCTGGTCACTCCACAGTGCTCTGGAGACTGTGGCTGGGCAGGTCAGTGCAGCAGTGTAACCTACAAACCTCCTAGGTTGTCATTGGCTAAGCCTGTCAAGGTGAGGAGGTTAATGGCTGACAATACAAATCCCCTTCTCAGGCACAATGTGTCTCAAGGGTCCCATTGCCCAAAACTTGACATGCCAAATGTCACTCTATCCCACCTCATTAATATTGTATTAATTACTTAATACCTACATTGACGAACAATGTCACTCTATCCCACCTCATTAATATTGTATTAATTACTTAATACCTACATTGACGAACAATGTCACTCTATCCCACCTCATTAATATTGTATTAATTACTTAATACCTACATTGACGAACAATGTCACTCTATCCCACCTCATTAATATTGTATTAATTACTTAATACCTACATTGACGAACAATGTCACTCTATCCCACCTCATTAATATTGTATTAATTACTTAATACCTACATTGACGAACAATGTCACTCTATCCCACCTCATTAATATTGTATTAATTACTTAATACCTACATTGACGAACAATGTCACTCTATCCCACCTCATTAATATTGTATTAATTACTTAATACCTACATTGACGAACAATGTCACTCTATCCCACCTCATTAATATTGTATTAATTACTTAATACCTACATTGACGAACAATGTGTTTCATGGATGTAGCTTTCACTTAAGATTGTAGTAGAAGCCGGCCGACAAAGTTATATCACTGCAGTGACAATGGTCTGGGTAGAATGATATTTATGATAGGGGTTTATTTTTAATGTTTTGTGTATATGTTTATCTTTTACTGTTCCCAATAAAAAAGTACAAAATATTCAACAGAAGCAAATCAAAAAGGAGCATATAATTAAATTTTCTAAACTGGAATATATTTCTTATTGCTGTGTATTGTTTTGAAAATCATGCAGAGAACACGGTATGCGCTTACACTAGAAAATGTCTGTAAGGCATGAACACTATTTTTTACATTTTATATTCTGTTGAACTTCAATCCTCTTAAAACCCCTATCTGAAATATCTGAGTGCAAATGAGTTCTGCACTTCACAGGGTTTACACATACCTTTGGTTTCCAATTGTTGAATTTCAAATGAACATAGAGTGCGCTCATTCTGAAATGACATATCGAAGATGACCTCTTCTGTGAGCATATTGAGTAACTCGCTGTTGATATTCTTACGGTTTAACTGCATTTCTTCTATCGTCTTGATGATGAAAAAAAAACACAGCTGTATTTTTTGATGATTTTTTTGGTCAAAGAAAATCAACCTCTGAACAGCTTCACTGCCATTTAAATGATATTGGGGCGATTTTAAAGTGCCATTATATTGTTATACTACTATCATTATGGGTATATATCATAACAAAAAAAATAAAAATCTTACGATAATGGTGCCATTTTATAGTGCCACCACACTGTAATACTTTTGTCATTATGGGAGCAAAAAAAAACAACTTGTTAAAATTGGGGGAAAAAGCAGAAATGAAATGATGCTGGCATATATGGATAAAAAGTTTTGCAGTGGGAATTTTTGTGTCCTTGTTTAGGTTAAAAATGTATGTTAAAAATTTCTTGAAAACAGGAAAAAGGCTTAATCTAGTTTTTCTTGGACAAGAAAATCAGTAAAGCAAAGCTAATGTCTAGGCTAGAAAGACAGACACATATATACACAGACAGTTTTGTGAAAAAGAGAAAAGAGAAACCATTTCATTACCTGTTCATCCATAAATTCATAAAGTTCTTCATAGTTTCCACTGCCAGCAGATTCTAGTATTGGTTCCACAGCCTGAGGAGAAAATAGTAACTTCATCTTTGAAAAGTGATATAACAATGAAATGGTCCATGTAAAAGTCAGTGCTGGTAAATTCATTTGAATAATGAGAAAGTAAAATTAGGGAGTTTTCATTCTTTGTTATGGAAATTGAAATTGGAAATTAAAGTTAATGCCCTGCCTGGTAACTAAATCATATCCTTAGTTACCATCTGCTACTAATTGTAAGTAAATATATAAAACTTGTAAATCTGGTAAACATCAAATTAAAATAATGTATTTATAAGATTCACATTTTTCATTTAATTTTACAATTAACAAATATAACTCTCCCCTAGCTCTGTTTGAGTAATCAATAAGATAAGGTGTTTAAACCAATAGCCCTTACTTAGTACTGAGATTTAGGGTTTGATGGCATTGTACACTGTACACCAGACCAATAGCCCTCACTTAGTACTGAGATTTAGGGTTTGATGGCATTGTACACTGTACACCAGACTAATGATATTAATTAAGGTTACGTATCACCTACAGAGTGGAATATCTGAAATTGGGAGATTACCCCAATTTTGATTCACACAATCTGAAGGAGGGCCAGAGAGTAAAAATCTGGAAACTCATAATTGAATGGGGGTAAATTGGCAGGTGTACTAATATATAAATCAAGTACTTCTAGGATTGATGTTGTTTATAATACAAAACATTTCACTCAAATTCGTTAAATTTCAATTTAATATTTTATCAATTATTCACAGAGGCAAAAAGGATTGATATAAAAAAAAAGTTTTTCTAATGCTCATGAAATAATGTTAAAAGTTTTGATTAAGGAATTGCCATCTAAAAAGTTCACCGATTTAAGAATCACTCTGAGAGTACTGACTTAAATCAAGATAAGCAGATTTCATTGTGGTTATTAATTAATTAGCCAAACCCAGCCTACTCCTGCTTCTTTAGGCTATAAGCTATCTCTTTGACAAGTCATTGCTTACCATATCTGCTCCTCCCATGAACTGACCTGCAGAAAAACTTCGGTCAACTTTTCCCAAGTAATATGACGGTAATATGTGTAATAACCACATTCGCTTAAGCTCAAAAACCGGTAAACGTGAGAATGATGTCACTAGTTTTGACGTATTCCTTATGTCGAACATTCGTCCCCGAAAGTTCTCACCATACATCCCTGATTGAAGCTCTCTTTTCATCTCTCCTGGCGATGTACTATTGCCATGTCTATTTCTGCCGGTAGAGAATGTTTTAGTTGAAATGCAAAAAATAGGGGCATAGGCGTTTTGCAAAATGAAATTATTAAGGCCCCTTGATGCTATCTGGGAAGCGCGAACTAAGCCAAAAACAGCGCTTATTTGACATTGACTTTTATATCGTAACGTTGACAAGCATCTTTGGCGAGTGTTTCTAAACAGCTGGTGGGCCTGAGAGGAACCAAATGTTGCTAATAATCTACAGGATGATGATGTTAACATGTTCGCATGAAAAGACATGATTGTCATCAGCCGTCCTCGATGCTATCATGAATTACGAAACGCGATCTTTTTGATTTGTGACATGACCGTCGAGTTCCCCACTACGGAAGCAGGAAGTGACATAAAAATATGCAAAATGGATGCGGAATCCGGAAACTTCGGATCGGGGTTATTGCGAATTTATGAGAATAATAAACTGAAATTTAATCATCACGTACGCATGTTTATCGGTCTACGCACTTCAATCACATATACGAGCTGGGGGATAATATATGTCAGTATTCATCAAATTATGACGGGTATACATATTTTTTCTAAACAAATTATTCGCAACACCATCCTTTTTTCTTTGCAGCTTTTGGGGCGGTATTTTGGAGAGGGTGAGAAAGACAAGAGTAGCTAGCCTCTGGCAAGTCACTTTTGGCTTTCTGTCTCGAGCCAAAATGAAGTTTTTATTTAAGACAATTATCACGTGTTATATTTATCCTGCATTAAAGATTTAAGATCAGACCATCAAAACTTCAACAGTTTTGTTGTTCAATCTTTGTCTACCTGACGTTGACGTTACGCTGAATTTTGCCTGGTGACGTACATCATAAAATGCTCCGCACAGAAATTATAATTCCAAAATTCAATGAATATCAAAGCGATTTTATGAATTTTCGTAAACAACCTTGTTCATTGCAACATATAAAATCGTTTGTTTCAAGTTATTTTTATTGTTTAAGGTAATTTTTCAGTAATTTCAGAAAGTAATTTTGTCGAATTATTTTTTTCGTAACTGCCGAATACGGCAAAAATTATGTGGCAGTGCCAGTTGCAGGATGAATAGAGGAAGCATGGTGAGTGTCTTGAAATATAAGTTGTATTTTTGCAGGGACGTATACGTCCCTGATTTTGGCGAAGGTGAATAAAGATAAAATTGACGAATTGGCGAGCCACTTTTGTCTTTCTGTCCTTTAAGTCACTGGCCATGTATTATTATATTTATCCTGCAATATTGATTGAAAATCACACTGTTGAAACTTCGACTGATTTTGTTGTTCCATTTGTGTTCACCTGACGCTCACGTTCGCTGACTTTTGCCTGATGACGGATGGCAAATTGCTGCGCATGGAAATATAGTTCCAAACTTCATCGGATATAAATAAGAATTTTTTAATTTACATAGATCAACATGTTCATTACAACATGTAAAATTGCTTATTACTACAACATTTTATATTGCTAAACGTTATATTGATGCAAAATCAGAGAGAAATTTTGTCGAATTACTGCACGTGTTAAAATACAGCAGCTTTCCGTCACTGCCAGTGAAAATATATTATGTGGAGGGTGTATTACGACAGTGTCAGTTGCAGGATAAATAGAGAATACGTGGTCATTATCTTAAAGCATTAGCTTTATTTTTGGCGAGGATGAAGAAAGGCAAAGGTGGCTCGCCCGAGAAAAAAACTGACCATGAATTCTCTGTCAGATGTTATTGGGAAAAGTAGGTAAAATTGTTTCCGATTACATTGTATCAGAGGTCATTATTTCAATGTCTCCGCTAGGATTTCGTCTCGTCCGCTGAAAGACCGAAACTGGTCGTAATAGTGGACGTAAAATCCGATAAAATAAATATGGTGTACTCCACCGATCGCGAGCGAAAGAGAGTTCTCTGTAGTCGAGCAGTTTGTTGCGGCTAGTATTTTACCAAAATTACATGTGACACAAACATTTTCGGTCCCTCAGCTTCATTCACTAAGTCTATCACTATACCATAGAGGTATTCTGTTATTAAAAATCGTTAATAATTGTCCGTCATACACGTTATCCCATGAATTAAAATGTTAAGGTAACACTTTGATTTATTGTCTGATCTATCGATTTATTTATTTTTTTTTATCCCGTGGTCCTAGTACTATCATTCTTAACTGACAAGAAATCGATCGAACCAGGCACGTCTTTATTACATTGTAAATATAAATTCTATATCAAATATTTGAATAGTGTTCCATATTGGGTAACAGCGGTGGCTGTTGAACGAGTTATCTACCCATAATTTTGACCCCTTGTTTACTTCCGGTTGGCTGCTGAAGCGAGAATTTAGACATACTGTGAGTGATATGTGAACATTCATACAGGTAGTATGGCGATATGATGAGATGTTGTTAGACAAACGATTGATATCAAAGTGGCTTAGCACGAGCAAAATTATTTTTAATCAAAACAAAAAATGCACATGGCGTTTATTATAGTATTAGTACGCTAATACGATTTTGGTAAGAAAGAGAGAATCTATTTCATTTTCAGTACTTTTGTAGATAAATCGCAGTTTCGTATTTTGTATAGCAATTTTAAGTAGCACCTTGTTTAACTTTTAAACATTAGGACTGTAGGATAGTGTGTAAGTAAATTTTGGAAAATAAGATTAAACTGGGTGAAATTATATCTTTGATAAATGTTGATGTGGTCATGCAGCTTAGAAATCCTGTTTTAGTGGATTCTTAAACGAAAGGACAAAATAGTGTGACATAAATGGCAGGAGTCATAGTCTTTAAAAAAAATCACCATCTTTGTCGACATGAACATTGTTGTATCACATGGTTGTAATCCTATCATGATAAACTCCATGCAATGTCCATTTGTGTTGATTTTGGGGGACATTGGGGTGAACAAACAACCTCAATCCATGCGTAGGTTTGGTTATTAAGACTTATAAAGACCTACATTGTACAGTTATTATTACATCAACTTCACAATGAATGAAATATGTTCAGTAAAATATAGAATAAATGTACAATAGTAGAAAACTTATAAATTAAAAGTGATAAAAAGGATAAAAGTCCCTTACCAGGGATGTGGCTATAAGAGAAAGAACATTACTTATAAGTTCAGCATTGAGTGTCATATCTGGAAATGGTCCAGGGTGTGCAGGGTATTTACAGATGACTTGCATGCTCACATCCTCACCTGTTCACTCTTTCAGTCAATCAGAACACTTCCACATTCCTTACATACTTTTCACATTAAGTTTATAGTATAAATTTGTTATTGAAATTTTAACAATATTTTATTTAATAATGCAGCTATATTTACAAATCCATATTTCATATTTGCAATTGGGGAAAGGCTTTATGTGTATGGATGAAAACATTTGAATTTACAGACTCAATGATATAGTAGGTGAAACTGATGATGTAGTGGAGAGAGAAGAAGTTGAGGGAAGACGTAGAGGGAGGACCAGGCGGTAGTGAAGATGGCTGGAACTAGAGAATCCTAGAATGATGGCTGAATCTGAATGTGGATATCTCAGAATGGATGACCAAGAAAACCGCCCAATATTTGTAGTAGGAGATGATTCCACTTTCAGTCAGCTTTATATGGTAAAAATTTTCCCTTTTTGAATTTAAAGTTTATGTTGAGATATTTCAAATTAAGGTTTTCCTTCTGCATTATTAAATATGCCTTCTTGTGTTAAAGTAAATCCACAGTATTAGATGGGGTACGATGTAGTATCTTACCTTTCACTTACAGTTTTATTATATGTAACAGAGGTCATTTTTCATCTCAATGCCTCCGCTAGGAATTGATCCCGGGACTTACTAGTCTGATGCTCAATCGATCGAGCTGAAGAGAAGTTCTCTCTAGCTGAGCAGTATATTGTGACTAGTATTTTACCAGGGTTACATATAAAAGACTGAAAATGGTTAAAACAAGCTGTGTATTTGTTCAGCAATCCCAACTATAACTAAATGGTCTATTCTCTACAGAGACACACTGGCACCAAGACAAGGTTGTTCATGTCCATCTTCACATGGTTTATGTGTATGTTGCACATTCAAATACACTGAAGAACAAAGACCAACCTCAGTGTATAGCATACAATTAACCAAATACAGAAAAACATATTTTATTGGACAGCATTTACATGAAGCATGTGCCCAAAGCAAGATTTTAAAAATCTGTTTTAATATAACATTACTTAAACTTTTGTTTAAGACAGGAAATATACACCAAATTCAAGACTATCTGAAAGCTTATGACTTATTATGACCGCTTTGTTTATTCTAACTATATGTGCATGTATTTTGAAATCAGTCTTTTAAAAATTTTGATCTTGTTTCCTTTTTAACTTTTCCCTCACCATTTGTTGTACCTGATAATACAGCAGATCTCCTTTCTGTTACCAGGAAAGCCATGAAGATATTGCCGCCATCACAGTGGGCGTGTGCGCCATGGCCAAGAAGTGTAACTCTAAACCTATGCGTGAGATTCTACAACGCCTGGAGTTGTTTGAACACATCAAGACTCTGGTTTTTGAGGAGGATGTCATCCTTAATCACCCTATTGAGGATTGGCCAGTTGTTGATGTCCTCATCTCTTTCTTCTCCCAAGGCTTTCCCCTTGATAAGGCCATTGCGTATAAGAATCTCCGCAAGCCGTACATAGTGAATGACTTGGAGGCACAGAAGATCCTATTAGACAGGTAATGTTATAAAATAAGGGAGAATGTTTTTTATGACCAGAAAGTCGGACAAGACAATGGTATATTTGTAAAGAGCAGAGCTGAGAATATATGGGTAAATTTGCAGTCATTTATGATCTATTAAAATAGGATATTTGCTTAGTGTATATAAGAAATACATGTGTTGCCAATTAAGATATCTTTTGTGAAGATTTTTTAGTGATGATGAGAAATGTCTTTTCTTCAAAGGACATTTTCAGGTATATTCCGTCATTCAAACAATAAAAAATATTCTACATTTATACAAATTAAGGATTTCAAATGTTTTGTAATATATTAACTTTGGGGCTTTGCTTTTTATATTAATATGAAGTTTTTAACTTATACCACAATAGAATTTTTCATTCAGCTTTATTTTAAATACTGAAATAGTTTTTATTCAGGAATGCCTTTTTAAATTTTTTTATATGTCATTTTTCAGTTTAGATGTTATTTCAAAACTTTTGTAAAATAAACCTATACAGTAAGTCAGTGGAGACTGGAACAGTGTTTTATTTCTTGTTCTACAGGAGATTGGTCTATGAACAGTGTTTTATTTCTTGTTCTATAGGAGATTGGTCTATGAAGTGTTTTATTTCTTGTTCTACAGGAGATTGGTCTATGAAGTGTTTTATTTCTTGTTCTACAGGAGATTGGTCTATGAACAGTGTTTTATTTCTTGTTCTACAGGAGATTGGTCTATGAACAGTGTTTTATTTCTTGTTCTACAGGAGATTGGTCTATGAACAGTGTTTTATTTCTTGTTCTACAGGAGATTGGTCTATGAAGTGTTTTATTTCTTGTTCTACAGGAGATTGGTCTATGAACAGTGTTTTATTTCTTGTTCTACAGGAGATTGGTCTATGAACAGTGTTTTATTTCTTGTTCTACAGGAGATTGGTCTATGAACAGTGTTTTATTTCTTGTTCTACAGGAGATTGGTCTATGAACAGTGTTTTATTTCTTGTTCTACAGGAGATTGGTCTATGAAGTGTTTTATTTCTTGTTCTACAGGAGATTGGTCTGTGAAGTGTTTTATTTCTTGTTCTACAGGAGATTGGTCTATGAAGTGTTTTATTTCTTGTTCTACAGGAGATTGGTCTATGAACAGTGTTTTATTTCTTGTTCTACAGGAGATTGGTCTATGAACAGTGTTTTATATAGTGTTTTATTTCTTGTTCTACAGGAGATTGGTCTATGAAGTGTTTTATTTCTTGTTCTACAGGAGATTGGTCTATGAACAGTGTTTTATTTCTTGTTCTACAGGAGATTGGTCTATGAAGTGTTTTATTTCTTGTTCTACAGGAGATTGGTCTATGAAGTGTTTTATTTCTTGTTCTACAGGAGATTGGTCTATGAAGTGTTTTATTTCTTGTTCTACAGGAGATTGGTCTATGAACAGTGTTTTATTTCTTGTTCTACAGGAGATTGGTCTATGAAGTGTTTTATTTCTTGTTCTACAGGAGATTGGTCTATGAACAGTGTTTTATTTCTTGTTCTACAGGAGATTGGTCTATGAAGTGTTTTATTTCTTGTTCTACAGGAGATTGGTCTATGAAGTGTTTTATTTCTTGTTCTACAGGAGATTGGTCTATGAACAGTGTTTTATTTCTTGTTCTACAGGAGATTGGTCTATGAACAGTGTTTTATTTCTTGTTCTACAGGAGATTGGTCTATGAACAGTGTTTTATTTCTTGTTCTACAGGAGATTGGTCTATGAACAGTGTTTTATTTCTTGTTCTACAGGAGATTGGTCTATGAAGTGTTTTATTTCTTGTTCTACAGGAGATTGGTCTATGAACAGTGTTTTATTTCTTGTTCTACAGGAGATTGGTCTATGAACAGTGTTTTATTTCTTGTTCTACAGGAGATTGGTCTATGAAGTGTTTTATTTCTTGTTCTACAGGAGATTGGTCTATGAACAGTGTTTTATTTCTTGTTCTACAGGAGATTGGTCTATGAACAGTGTTTTATTTCTTGTTCTACAGGAGATTGGTCTATGAACAGTGTTTTATTTCTTGTTCTACAGGAGATTGGTCTATGAAGTGTTTTATTTCTTGTTCTACAGGAGATTGGTCTATGAACAGTGTTTTATTTCTTGTTCTACAGGAGATTGGTCTATGAACAGTGTTTTATTTCTTGTTCTACAGGAGATTGGTCTATGAAGTGTTTTATTTCTTGTTCTACAGGAGATTGGTCTATGAAGTGTTTTATTTCTTGTTCTACAGGAGATTGGTCTATGAACAGTGTTTTATTTCTTGTTCTACAGGAGATTGGTCTATGAACAGTGTTTTATTTCTTGTTCTACAGGAGATTGGTCTATGAAGTGTTTTATTTCTTGTTCTACAGGAGATTGGTCTATGAACAGTGTTTTATTTCTTGTTCTACAGGAGATTGGTCTATGAAGTGTTTTATTTCTTGTTCTACAGGAGATTGGTCTATGAACAGTGTTTTATTTCTTGTTCTACAGGAGATTGGTCTATGAAGTGTTTTATTTCTTGTTCTACAGGAGATTGGTCTATGAAGTGTTTTATTTCTTGTTCTACAGGAGATTGGTCTATGAACAGTGTTTTATTTCTTGTTCTACAGGAGATTGGTCTATGAAGTGTTTTATTTCTTGTTCTACAGGAGATTGGTCTATGAACAGTGTTTTATTTCTTGTTCTACAGGAGATTGGTCTATGAAGTGTTTTATTTCTTGTTCTACAGGAGATTGGTCTATGAACAGTGTTTTATTTCTTGTTCTACAGGAGATTGGTCTATGAAGTGTTTTATTTCTTGTTCTACAGGAGATTGGTCTATGAACAGTGTTTTATTTCTTGTTCTACAGGAGATTGGTCTATGAACAGTGTTTTATTTCTTGTTCTACAGGAGATTGGTCTATGAACAGTGTTTTATTTCTTGTTCTACAGGAGATTGGTCTATGAAAAGTTGGAAGCAGAAGGTATCATTCATCCTAGATATGCCATACTAAACAGGGAGGGAAATGGAACAGCCAAATGTAAGTCTTATTCATTGATCACAGATAGATTTTACCAGGGGATTGTTACTTTGTGCAGACAAGCAGATTCATCCACACTTCAGTTAATGTAACATGGCGGGCATTAATCTGGATGAACTTGTAAGTATGAACATGGTGTTGTAACTGAATTTGACCTATGTGACAGGGTAGAAAATGGCTCTGTGGCCTATATATCTGTGTATCTTAAAACTCAGAAAATAAAGTACCTGGTAGATCATTCCATGAATTGATGGGAAAAGGTATTAGATCACCCACTGACTCATACAGGTTTGTAGATCAGAAGGTCAGTCCTTATTTCATAAACAAACAGTCTCGGTCAAACTGGTCACATCTGTATACAGAAGCAATAAAGAATTGGTTCACTTTTCATAGAGATAATAAATTTGAGTATTTTACCAGGTGTAATGTGTTTAATGTCAATTAGATATGCTAGTATTGTCTTTGTTGTGTCCAGGTCAGTACACCGATGCAGAGGACTGTATAGAGGTGAATGGTGTTGTGTTTCACAAACCGTTCGTGGAGAAGCCTGTGTCTGCTGAGGACCACAATGTATATATCTACTTTCCTGTGGCAGCTGGTGGAGGAAGTCAGCGACTGTTTAGGAAGGTGAGGGGAAATTTAGAATTTACATAAGCTGCTGTTAATTACAGATATGTATGCGCTTCCCAGGGTTGTATTTCAAGGGCAGAAAAGGGATATCATATAGTTGTTGCTCTGTCCTTCCGTCCATCCATTTCTTGGTTCATTTGTCCATCCATCTGTCATAATTTTGTCTGGAGGAGATCACAAAAACTATATGAGGTATCAGTATGAAACTATATAGGTATATAGATCTGGATAAGAAGAAGTGCTTTATACAAGAACCATAACTCCCTTTGGCATATATAGTTGTTTTTGGGGAGCTTTCATCGGTTTCACTGATACTCTTGTTTTTTATTGTCACAGTTAATATATCATTGTCATTGTATTACAGTCAATTTTATGACTTATTTCACAATAATTGTAATTTCCCTGATGTAGGTTGGACCCCGCAGCAGTGCCTATTACCAAGTAAATCGTGTGCGACAGACCGGCTCCTACATCTATGAGGACTTCATGCCTACAGATGGAACAGATGTGAAGGTTGTTGTTAGCTTATGTCAGGGCTATCCCAGTGAATTATCAATACCAAAGACTCCAGGTTTTGTTTAGGGCTATTCCATTGAAACATCCATACCAAAGACTCCAGGTTTTATTTAGGGCTATTCCACTAAAACATCAATACCAAAGACTGATATATTGCATAGAAACAACAGATGGGAAAATGATTTAGTTTGGAGTCCTTAGGTCATGTACTTTTTATAAGGAAAAAGTGCTCCAATCTTATCATAAATGTCGTCTATCATTAAAACTCAATAAATAAACATAGATATGCTGAACAGTTGAACAATGGAACAGGTATACAAAAAAAATTGAATTTAAATATTTTTTTAAAAGCTTTCTGATTGGCTGATTTGAGGTTTTGAAGGCTTCTGGTTGGTTGTCATATGGGAGGCTTTTGAAGGCTTATGAAAAATGTATGTTGAAATTCTATTGGACATATTTACTCAGCCATTCTGAATGTCAATATTAATCTGCAGGTGTTTTGATTACAAGTGTTTGTTAATTACATGAGTTTTGAAGTGTATATTAATTACAGGAGTTTTAATTACAGGTGTATAATAATTGCAGGTTTACATTAGTTACATGTACATTCTTAACAGGTATATACAGTTGGTCCTGATTATGCACATGCTGAGGCGAGAAAGTCACCAGCTTTAGACGGGAAAGTAGAGCGAGATAAGGATGGCAAAGAAGTGAGATTTCCAGTGATTCTGAGTGCTAAAGAAAAACTCCTGGCCAGGAAAGTGTGTCAGGCATTCAAGGTAAAGATTACAATATTTTACAGACTAGAAAATGTGTCAGGCATTCAAGGTAAATATTACAATATTATACAGACTAGAAAAGTGTGTCAGGCATTCAAGGTAAATATTACAATATTTTACTGACTAGAAAATGTGTCAGGCATTCAAGGTAAATATTACAATATTTTACAGACTAGAAAAGTGTGTCAGGCATTCAAGGTAAATATTACAATATTTTACTGACTAGAAAATGTGTCAGGCATTCAAGGTAAATATTACAATATTTTACAGACTAGAAAAGTGTGTCAGGCATTCAAGGTATAGATTACAATATTTTACTGACTAGAAAAGTGTGTCAGGCATTCAAGGTAAATATTACAATATTTTACTGACTAGAAAAGTGTGTCAGGCATTCAAGGTAAATATTACAATATTTTACTGACTAGAAAAGTGTGTCAGGCATTCAAGGTATAGATTACAATATTTTACTGACTAGAAAAGTGTGTCAGGCATTCAAGGTAAAGATTACAATATTTTACTGACTAGAAAAGTGTGTCAGGCATTCAAGGTAAATATTACAATATTTTACTGACTAGAAAAGTGTGTCAGGCATTCAAGGTAAATATTACAATATTTTACTGACTAGAAAAGTGTGTCAGGCATTCAAGGTAAATATTGAAATATTTTACTGACTAGAAAAGTGTGTCAGGCATTCACGGTAAGTATTACAATATTTTACTGACTAGAAAAGTGTGTCAGGCATTCACGGTAAATATTACAATATTTTACTGACTAGAAAATGTGTCAGGCATTCAAGGTAAATATTACAATATTTTACAGACTAGAAAAGTGTGTCAGGCATTCAAGGTATAGATTACAATATTTTACTGACTAGAAAAGTGTGTCAGGCATTCAAGGTAAATATTACAATATTTTACTGACTAGAAAAGTGTGTCAGGCATTCAAGGTAAATATTACAATATTTTACTGACTAGAAAAGTGTGTCAGGCATTCAAGGTATAGATTACAATATTTTACTGACTAGAAAAGTGTGTCAGGCATTCAAGGTAAAGATTACAATATTTTACTGACTAGAAAAGTGTGTCAGGCATTCAAGGTAAATATTACAATATTTTACTGACTAGAAAAGTGTGTCAGGCATTCAAGGTAAATATTACAATATTTTACTGACTAGAAAAGTGTGTCAGGCATTCAAGGTAAATATTGAAATATTTTACTGACTAGAAAAGTGTGTCAGGCATTCACGGTAAGTATTACAATATTTTACTGACTAGAAAAGTGTGTCAGGCATTCACGGTAAATATTACAATATTTTACTGACTAGAAAATGTGTCAGGCATTCAAGGTAAATATTACAATATTTTACTGACTAGAAAAGTGTGTCAGGCATTCAAGGTATAGATTACAATATTTTACTGACTAGAAAATGTGTCAGGCATTCAAGGTAAATATTACAATATTTTACTGACTAGAAAAGTGTGTCAGGCATTCACGGTAAGTATTACAATATTTTACTGACTAGAAAAGTGTGTCAGGCATTCACGGTAAATATTACAATATTTTACTGACTAGAAAAGTGTGTCAGGCATTCAAGGTATAGATTACAATATTTTACTGACTAGAAAATGTGTCAGGCATTCAAGGTAAATATTACAATATTTTACTGACTAGAAAAGTGTGTCAGGCATTCACGGTAAGTATTACAATATTTTACTGACTAGAAAAGTGTGTCAGGCATTCACGGTAAGTATTACAATATTTTACTGACTAGAAAAGTGTGTCAGGCATTCAAGGTAAATATTACAATATTTTACTGACTAGAAAAGTGTGTCAGGCATTCAAGGTATAGATTACAATATTTTACTGACTAGAAAAGTGTGTCAGGCATTCACGGTAAGTATTACAATATTTTACTGACTAGAAAAGTGTGTCAGGCATTCACGGTAAGTATTACAATATTTTACTGACTAGAAAAGTGTGTCAGGCATTCAAGGTAAATATTACAATATTTTACTGACTAGAAAAGTGTGTCAGGCATTCAAGGTATAGATTACAATATTTTACTGACTAGAAAAGTGTGTCAGGCATTCAAGGTAAATATTACAATATTTTACTGACTAGAAAAGTGTGTCAGGCATTCAAGGTAAAGATTACAATATTTTACTGACTAGAAAAGTGTGTCAGGCATTCAAGGTAAATATTACAATATGAAAATGTGTCAGGCATTCAAGGTAAATATTACAATATTTTACTGACTAGAAAATGTGTCAGGCATTCAAGGTAAATATTACAATATTTTACTGACTAGAAAAGTGTGTCAGGCATTCAAGGTAAAGATTACAATATTTTACTGACTAGAAAATAGTGTCAGGCATTCAAGGTAAGTATTGAAATATTTTACTGACTAGAAAAGTGTGTCAGGCATTCAAGGTAAGTATTGAAATATTTTACTGACTAGAAAAGTGTGTCAGGCATTCAAGGTAAGTATTGAAATATTTTACTGACTAGAAAAGTGTGTCAGGCATTCAAGGTAAATATTACAATATTTTACTGACTAGAAAAGTGTGTCAGGCATTCAAGGTAAGTATTACAATATTTTACTGACTAGAAAATGTGTCAGGCATTCAAGGTAAATATTACAATATTTTACTGACTAGAAAAGTGTGTCAGGCATTCAAGGTAAAGATTACAATATTTTACTGACTAGAAAATGTGTCAGGCATTCAAGGTAAGTATTGAAATATTTTACTGACTAGAAAAGTGTGTCAGGCATTCAAGGTAAGTATTGAAATATTTTACTGACTAGAAAAGTGTGTCAGGCATTCAAGGTAAATATTGAAATATTTACAGACTAGAAAAGTATGTCAGGCATTCAAGGTAAATATTGAAATATTTACAGACTAGAAAAGTGTGTCAGGCATTCAAGGTAAATATTGAAATATTTTACTGACTAGAAAAGTGTGTCAGGCATTCATGGTAAATATTGAAATATTTACAGACTAGAAAAGTATGTCAGGCATTCAAGGTATAGATAAATAATATCGCCCTCAATTTCACTTTTTGAATGTTCCGTTGGACCAGCCATGGTAAAATATTTATATGAAATCTCTGCTTTGAACTGCATTGTTTCTTAATAAGTATAATTAGAAATTCTGAGATGGATCCTACATGGAATGCCACAACAAGTCCATGTCTTTGTAATAAGGTTATATGTATTAGTTTTTAGTAGGTAAAAAAAAAAAATATGTTGGAAAAAAATAGGGTACGAAGTTTGGCAAAAATTTCTTATTTTGACAAATAATTTAATGTGGCTTATATAGAAGAAAGATCTTGACTTGAACAATCTTTTTTTTGGAAATCATCTTAGAAAGTTTAGTATTGGAACAAAACATAAGATAATTGAGAGCTACCAGAAACTGACAATTATTTTTGTTTTGTCTTATTAGCCAGTACTTTTTCATATAAATGTAGAATGCCCACTTCATGACATTAACGAGGTATGTGTTTGTCCCTTGAGTTTGTTGCAAGATAAATAAAAAAATTGTCTTTAGTATGTATAAGTGAAAATTCATAGTTAACAGGTTGA
This sequence comes from Ylistrum balloti, assembly GCF_031769215.1. NCBI lineage: Eukaryota > Metazoa > Mollusca > Bivalvia > Pectinida > Pectinidae > Ylistrum > Ylistrum balloti. The sequence continues at coordinate 69,768 of NW_026782572.1, forward strand.
TTTAAAGAGCGTTTCTTGAGCATGTTTTAGGGCCTTCATTTATAAAGGGTCCCATTCCCCATTGGAATTATTTTACATTATCCCAAGTTCCCAAAGATTGTAGTTTACTCCTGAAAATTTCTTTCCCTTTTTTACCAATTTTCTTCCCTTATTGAAGTAAAAATGCCCTATACTAAACCAGAAAGGAAAAAACTGATTAAAAAAATCTTCTGATAAGGTACAGTATCTAGAAATACAGAGCATGTTAATGATAGAGGTCAGCCGGGGTCACTGATGTCCCAATTCATTGATCAATCTGTTATGACTGATTATGGTTTTCTGTTTACAGCAAAACGTGTGTGGCTTCGATCTTCTCAGAGCCAGCGGCAAATCTTATGTCTGTGATGTCAACGGGTTTAGCTTTGTGAAAAACTCAATCAAGTATTATGATGACTGCGCAAAAATACTAGGGTAAGTTTTTGTAGCTCAATATTGAAATCTTTTCATGCCTACATCATTTTATGGGGGGTAGGGCATATAACTTTACCCATGTCTGTCTGTCTGTCCTGTCTTATTCAAAATCAATGTGATATTTTCAGAACCTTCACACAGATTTGCTTCATATTTACCCCATAATATCTTGATATCAAATTCTACTCCTTATCATCTACACCTTGTCGTCAGTCAAGGTTAAAAGGTCAAAGTTCACATTTGAAAACTTATGCAAATTAATCTAACATGGATACTGATATGTATGAGAACAGGGTCATTAATTTCTTTCAGATATTTTCTAATTCATTAAGGTACACACTATAACATTTTCATATTTCTGAAGATATGGCATTGATTCTGAATGGGATGGGACTAGACAAACAGACATAGGTAACAGCTCACACAACGAAAATTCATACATATTCAGAATTATGTAATTACATATCATTCTGCCATCTTTCAAATGCTTAATTTGTTTGTCATACAAATGAAAATTACTTTGCGTGAGTTTGTATTTTATATTTCAATACTTAAGTTCATTTCTTATAAGATGCAAGCACTTTGCACAGTAGAAGGTTGATATTTGGATAAGATGCAAGCACTTTGCACAGTAGAAGGTTGATATTTGGATAAGATGCAAGCACTTTGCACAGTAGAAGGTTGATATTTGGACTTTTAAATAATCATATAACTGTTTTCAGGACAATGATAATGCGTGCACTTGCCCCACAAAGACACATACCTTGGGTTTTAGGAGCAGCCCCAGAGGATATTCCTGTTGTCCCAACCACATCTGGCTCCATGTAAGTAGACCCTACCACATCAGACTCGGTGTAAGTTATCCCCACATCTGGCCCCATGTAAGTAGACCCTAAAGTGAAGTCACGGGACCAATAAAGTGAAGTGGTGTCACGGTGCCAATAAGTGAAGTCACAGCGCCAATAAAGCGATGTGGTGTCCGATAAAGTGTAGTGGGTGAACTTCTTTGTTGAGAATGAAGAGTGGTGCAGTGTTGAGTGGAGATGAAGAAATCCAAACGCTGTTTAGGTTGATGTAAATTTATTGTGTGTAGACATGGAGAGGTGGTACACTCACATGCCTTCAGGAACCGATTCGACGACTGGCTAGAAACCTAGTCGTATTTATACTAAAATTCGTAGACATTGATAATCTAATATTACATATTTGCTAACAACAAGTGGATAATACATGAGTTATTTACATGGTCTAATGCACACACATAGTGGTAGATTAGGTGGTTTACGACAAGCTAAGGTTTTGCTGACCTGTCCTGCTAGACGGTAATGGTAAGCTTATGTAATTAACACGGGAGCGAATGTATACCGGGCATGTGTGATAGATTAACAGAAAGTATGTTCTGGCTTCTGGACAACACGTCTGATTTATGTCTAGTAGAATACAGTTTTGGATAGTTTAATTTAACTTAAATATTAACTTTTAATAGTTCAACCCTACCACATCAGACTCAGTGTAAGTTATCCCCACATCTGGCCCCATGTAATTAGACCCTACCACATCAGATTCAATGTAAGTTATCCCCACATCTGGCCCCATGTAAGTAGACCCTATCACATCAAATTCAATGTAAGTTATCCCCACATCTGGCCCCATGTAAGTAGACCCTACCACATCAGATTCAATGTAAGTTATCCCCACATCTGGCCCCATGTAAGTAGACCCTATCACATCAAATTCAATGTAAGTTATCCCCACATCTGGCCCCATGTAAGTAGACCCTACCACATCAGATTCAATGTAAGTTATCCCCACATCTGGCCCCATGTAAGTAGACCCTACCACATCAGATTCAATGTAAGTTATCCCCACATCTGGCCCCATGTAAGTAGACCCTACCACATCAGACTCAGTTTAAGTTCATTGTATAAATCACAAAATCAGTCACAGCTTCTTAGATTCCACAAAAATAAGTTTTTCGTAGCTGAATCTCCTGTTTGGTGCTGACCCGAATTTTGGCCATTTTGCCAAGAATTTATGACCACCTTTCTGTATAACTCTTTTAAGAATATGCATACGTAAACACAGTATTTATCTATTGTAAATAACATATTCTGCTAGAGATTTATTTTTGTGTTAATATATGTGGAGAGACAATCTTGAATTAAAATCTCTTGTTTCAAATGTTTGTAGGAAAATAATAAGTCATGCTGACATCCTTGTTATTCTGTCATTGTCACACACTATACCCTGCATCTTTAGAACTCTGTACTTTAAAATGACATCCCCATATTGCTGATAGTAGAACTTTACAAAGAAGTCATTTAAATATACAGCTATAGGTCAGAGGTCAATCACCAATGGTCAATATGAGGCTATCAGTTGTCAATATATGAGCTTTCCGGAGTTCATGTCTCTAAAAGCTGGCAAATTCAAAGTCATTTCTAGATCAGCTTTCATGAAATCATGTATTTGTGAACATGTTGGTAGAGGTGAATTTGTGAAATAAGGTTTAGTGAAATCTAAGTGATTTACAGTAATCAGTTATTTTCAGGCATCTTACAGAAACCACTTGTATTATTTTTTGACATTGTCAGTAATTACTTTATTAACAACAGAAATTTCATTATTTCATCCATACTTTGTGTTGTAGGATGGAGCTGAGGACAGTTGTAGCAGTGATCAGACATGGTGACCGTACACCAAAACAGAAAATGAAAATGGAGGTCAAACACAAAAAGTTAGTATTGAATCCTGAGAGAATGTATCAGTCTCTCTAGGTTTCTTTGATAAATGCCTCACAGGATAAGATAGTTGTAATTTTAAGTATTTTGTTTACAGTGGACGATAACATTAATACTTAAACACTCTCACTTGTTAACCTCATATTTGTACACTACATGTATTTACATTAACATAGAGACACAAAATTTTATTTGAACATGTCAATTTTCACAAGTTTATTGTGCATATATTGTCAATCTGTATTCATCAGATTTTGTGTTGAGTATAGTATTCCCATGTATCTTATGCAACATTCTTCGCTTTTTTCACAGATTCTTTGATCTCTTCAAGAAATATGATGGCTATCGGAATGGACATTTAAAACTTAAGAAACCAAAACAACTCCAGGAGGTTCTAGACATCGCCCGATTTTTATTGTCAGAGCAACAATCATCATCAGATCCAGAAATAGCAGAGAAGAAAGCTAAGCTACAGCAGCTGAAACTAGTCTTAGAAATGTAAGATTTGAAAAACATTCTATGAAGAATCAAATTTTTCATTTTAGAAAAAGTATCTTTCTTTTGTTTGAACACTTGGCTAACTTTAAATATATGATTTGTTACCCAGGTGTGTAATACTTAACTATTTAATGTAATGGATAAGACTTCTTTGTTTGAAACATTTTTCACATTTGTTTTGCAAGAAAAAGTGTATGTAAAGGGTAATTATCATAAAATTAAGATCACTATTGAAATAAAACATTATATTTTTAACTTTGGCTTTAAAATTACAAATCTTAGTTTTAAAAAATGACCTAAAAACAACCCTGACAACCCTTATATCTGGTTTTCCCATTAACACCCAGTAATAATGTTTTCTCAGAACTGGATTGAACTATGTTTTGTTGAGTCTTGCTTCATCTATATATAAAATGTCTGACCATTTTAAAACCTGTCTCTGCAGAGGAAGTTTGGAGTGGAGTTCTTTTTAATCTTTAAAATCTTTGAACAAGAAAAAGGGGAAACAATCTTTTGTTTTAGAGCAGCAGATGTTTTTTTTTTTTTTTTTTTTTCAAAATGTGTAGTTCTGTAGTTTATCATAAAAAATTTATGATTTTTTACTTTTTATCATAAGGAGAGTCCGGGATTGTACTTTTATAGCTGTGGAAAATATCAGATATAACATGAGTATTTATTTTTTTCATCAATGAACAAATATGCATATAATTTTTTATCTCTTTTTATTAACAGATGTTTTTTTTTTTATTTTGTTCAAATTTTCAATTTGAAATTCCAGGTCAACATGGATATCTCTGACTTGATTGGATGATAAATAAAATTCCTAAAGCTCTTAGTTTATGTATATATTATTTAAAAGAAAATTCAAACAAATAAAATTGATGTACATCTAGTATTTATTATGATGAACAAGAAAATGTACAAAACTTTAAAAGGCTTTTTTTTTTAAAAAATACAATTTCCAGTAAAATCACAAATTTCACAGTAGTTCAAATCACTGATTTGACTTCGTTTTAATTATAAGCCCTATTTTTGTTTCAATTTTGAAGGTGGGATTTTCATCACAATTTCGAAAAACAGGCCAGCACTTTCTTGTGTTCATCAGAAAAGTTTGTTATCATCTGCTATGTTTTGTGGTTTTCTGGTTAAATGTATGAGTTATCTCCCCATGGCATAGTGAGTTATCTTTCCTTTGCAACTTTCAGAACTTCGCTACCCTATCGAAAAAAGTAATTGAATAATCTTTCCTTTGCAAAAGAATATAAGTATCTTCCCTTTGCAAATAAAGTAAAATATTTTTGCCATTCAGCTGGTTGAAAGTGTGATATTCCCTTTGCAAATAAAATGGCTTCTTGTGGGCCAGTTGTGTGAAACTCTTGCTTCCTTTTAATACTGTTAACCGTTTGTCCCTTTGCATGCATTCTCCGTTCAAATTCATTTCTTAATTTCAGAAAATTTCATTTAATTTTTTATTAAATGCATTAATGATAAACTAAAATCAAATAAGTAATGATATTTCTGAATAGTACATAAGGAGACAATTACAAGTAGGTGTGTTAAAACTGATAAATAAAAATAGTAGGAATTAATTACATCTGGACAGCAACTTCACATTTTTTACTCTTAATCACTATTGTTGGCCCAGATGTAAGGGTGCAGAGGGGTCTTAATGTGAGAGGAAACCGGAGAACCGGGGAAAAACCCAAGCCCCTGACACCTAGGTAAAAGAGGCGAGTGTGTTAACACTGCGTCACCCGACCACTCAATTGTTGTGAATGTATCATTAAAATGAAAAGCAAACTAAAAACAAACAAAATGAAAAAACAAGATGACAACAACAAAAAAAAAAGAAAAAAGAACAAAAAAGAAAAAACTAAAAAAAACAAATACAAGAAGTAGCAGCTCTATACAAATATGGTAGACTATTGAAATGTTTGCTTGAATTATTTTTGCAATCCATAATCCTCAAAGTGACAGATTACCTCCCTTTGTCATATGGTTTTAGCACAATGAGCAGGCCATGTAGCAAAACCTGTTTCATTGAATTATGTCTATGTTGTAATATTGTGAAAACAATTATTTCAAAAGTACAGTTTTAAAAATTAATTTGTATAAGACATAAAGGGAGATAATTCAGCTGTCAACCCATTTGCATGTGCAGATGCAATTCTGTTAAATACATATTCTTTTTTAATTTGCTGCCTTTTTTTACTTTACAAAATAATGTTAGAGATTTTAGATTAACCTCCCTAGTAAACTAATGATTAGACTTTTACTCCTAAACACTAATATCAAACTCTGATGTAACATTTATCACAAAGTGAATTTTATTTGATCTTTAGAAATGGATTCAGATACATCCATGTATTATAGAATATAATCAGAGCTCCAAACTGAAATGTTTTAGATACTGTTTCTATGCAACAATATTTTTCTGTGAGGATGCTGTTTTAGGTTTTGCTCGGGCAAGAGTTACTGAAAAAGGAAATGAGCTGGTACATTTAAATTGACTTTTGTTTACTGCCATTCCACTTCAACAGTACTAGACCGCTAATATAATGACACAACTATATTGATTTTGTCCTCAGCCATTTCACTTCATCAATACTAAATGGCTAATATAATGATCATTAGGTATTTGGATGTAACAGTTCTCTTTTTAGCTTTTCCATGTTTAGGCTGTTCCAATTACTGGATTTACTCCATTGTATGAAGTGAAGTTTTTCACACTATATATTTCGGGTGTTCCAATTACTGGATTTACTCCATTACACTCTATGGCCTGCTACATTATCAGTATTGCCCAAAATGTTGTTTGTAATATGAATTTAACGAGACGTTATGGTAAAAACATTAATTTTGTTTTGATTGTTCGTGTTTTATATACTTCCATTTACTCTATCCCAATATTCACAGTTGAATTCCAATGTCCAGCTTGACCACTTCTTTGGCTCAGGAAACCCCTCTCTAATTAAGTGCTAGTAATGTTACGTAATAGTGTTGAAAATGAGGCAGTTCATTTTTGTAAACATAAACACATGACAGTGACAGTGGTGGCACATAAAGTAAAACGTGGATTTTCAGCATCAGGTTTTATTATGGGTGTGACAGATGTTATATGAGAACTCAAAGTCATTTAAGATTTACAAAATAAGTGACATTCATGGCCAACATTGTAACAACCAATTCAGGCAGGACGCCATTTTAATATGCGTTATCATATATGATACAAAAATTTACATATCCAGACTGTTGATCAGCAGTTAACTTTATTTCATAATTATTGACTAATCTCTATATATACATTTAACTGTGAAAACCATCTGTCATTGGTCAAAAGGGGATACACTTGATATATACAAATATATATATGCTATCATGAAAAATATCAGTAAAAAAATGTCACTTTATATGATTAAATATATATTGAATTAGAATTAAATTTTTATTTAATTTCAGTTGATAAAATTGCATGATATCCTTCTGGAAAATATTTCCTTAATGCCCAGCAGATTTCTATAGATTGTGAAAAGGTTGCTTGCAATTTTATCACTTTATTCAGAAAATATGTAAATGAGATTAGACAGAGCAATAAATAGTGAGTGAAACAGTTAACTATTGTTGTAGAATCAATGAGGTTGAAGCTTGAACATCAACATCAGGATTCTGTGGTTTTATCATTGGTTTACATATTTAAGTTAGCTAGGTTAGCCATCATGAGAACTGTGGTGTAAATATTTATATGGTTAAGGTTGAACCTCCCTTTATGGGGCTCTATTGAATACCATTACGTAGCCATCTTTGATTTCATACTGATCTGATATATGTTTGAGGACACCCAGGATGATGACTCTTTCTGTTAGGACTTTTCTATTTACTAAGATCAGATGTATGGATGTTCCCTTACATATTTATACAACACCCTGTCAGCACTCTTTTGGTATCCTTCCTTATTTTGTATCAAACTTTACATACTTAAAAAGGACTATTATATCATGGACAAATTCAAATATCTGTGGTCAAGGTCAAGGTCACCATTACTTTTTCAAAGGAATTCTTCTGTCAACCTAAAATGACAATCATCCTGATGTAGAAACATCAGTTTGATAGGTAATTACCTCTAATACTTATTGTGCCAATTTTTATTTTTGTTCTGGTTTTAATTGTAACGCTCCATGTCTGTGATAATAAATGTCCTATTAACATTCCAGCATCAACAGTTTATCAAACAAAATGTAGAAATAATTTCTATTATTTATCAAAGAGAACATTCTCATTCCTAACCCACTACAAATGCCTGTTAATTAAGCCCCAATATCTTAACTGTCATATTAACAAACATTGAAAATTTATTTGTGTTTTGAAGGTATGGACATTTTTCTGGAATCAATAGAAAAGTTCAACTCAAGTACCAACCCTATGGTCATCCAAAGAAATCGTCGAGTGAGGAAGGTTTGTGTCCTTGAGGTTTTTCCTTCTACAGCTGTTGTTGGTCATTATCATCAATCATACTCATTGTATATCACTAGGCTGCACAATCTTTTTGTTTAATTGGGTATTTTTGCTTTGCTGATTGATTTTAATTAGCAATAACAATGGTTCAAAAATTAAATTAAAATTGCACATCTTGTAAGAACAACATAAAATTTAAAGTAGAAATCGTTACTGATGTGGTTATTTATTTTCTAAAGAAGGTTTAGGTCAAAATCAGCAAAATATTAAAATTTAACTTTATTAAACACAACATGAAAGATCAAGGTGAAATGAATATCATAAAGTTGTTTAGAGGATTCCAAATGAAAATTGTATGACTTACCGGTACATTCAATACATTTCAACAGACTTTTGAAAACTTCTTTTGATTTGACCTCTCTTAAACATGACACACCAAGGGCTATGTCTCTCACAATAATTTCATGCTGAGGGTTAACAAAGAAGTACGTCTCCCTCATTCATGTGATATACCCAAGGTTAACAAATATCTATTGTAGGATTAATTTTTTAATCCTGGCTCTCAAAATGTTATCTTGTATATCTGGTCCTCTGCAAACACAACAGAGGCTTATAGACTGTTTACATCTATTGGTCTCATTCAAACCGGGAAATTATATTGTATATCATGGCGTGGAACATATACTCAAAGTTATATCACAGAATTCCTAAAAATTCAGTTGTATTTATCATATGTTTATTCCCTTTAGAAACATCAATTAAAACAATTGCCATCAATGGTTTTCCTAACTTATTGCCATGCTGCATGATCATCTTACCTGTAAGTCAATAAAATATTTAAAATGTCTTGTGTCTGTCGAAACATTTTTATGTAAAACTGAGTGATAGTTAAAGTAAACCTCCATCAAATACATTGCATGTCTGTCTGTATATTGTCTGATATTGTTAATGCTGTTGATTAAACTCTTAATCTGACAGGTTTGTATACTGCAATGGGTTTGAATACTCAGGAAAAAATGAGTAAATTTAATCTGTTCATCTCTAATGGAGCTTATTGATTATTCATGCTGGATTGATACTGGGGTAGGTTATCGAGCCAGAGTGAAGGGGGGATAATTTATCCAGTAAATGATATTAGCTGAAAGTTAAGACTGAACTATTTGTAATGCAAGATATAGTTCAGTCAGAGGTAAAGAAAGCAGTCCTTATTCCAATAACAAAGATAAATTGATATCTTACTGTTTGTTCAACAATTATGGTTCATATATAATAATTGTTTTAATTGAAAAAAAAACTACATATATATAAGGTAACTGCATTGATATGTACATTAAATGATGGTATTTGCTTAGAGATATATCTAAGGGAAGTTTCATTCATTAAAACATGTTTTTCTAATCATATATATGTAAGAGAGCTAACCCATTGATTTCATTTATCAAAACTTGCTGTTCTAATTATAAATGTAAGGGAGGTAACCCATTCATTTCATTTATCAAAACTGGCTGTTATCATCATATATGTAAGGGAGGTAACCATTCATTTCATTTATCAAAACTTGCTTTTCTAATCATATATGAAACCATTTGTTTCATTTATCAAAACTTGCTGTTATAATCATATATGTAAGGGAGGTAACCCATTCATTTCCTTTATAAAAACTTGCTGTTCTCATCATATATGTAAGGGAGGTAACCCATTCATTTCCTTTATAAAAACTTGCTGTTCTAATCATATATGTAAGGGAGGTAACCCATTTGTTTCATTTATCAAAATTTGCTGTTCTAATCATATATTTAAGGGAGGTAACCCATTCATTTCATTTAATAACACTTGCTGTTCTAATTATATATGTCAGGGAGGTAACCTATTTCTTTCATGCATCTAAACTTACTTTTCTAATAATTCATTGTTTTCCATCATCTCACGACTTCAATGTGTATTTTCTTTGTTCATTACTAAACTATGGAATACAAAAATAACACCAATGTCCCTCTCATCATTAAACCTCCATTATTTCATCATTTTCATCATCATTATTAAATTTTTCTAAAAATATCACATTTCTATTATAATTTTTGCAATGACATATGACAAAAGTTTATTTTGCTTTCTTTTGTTGCCTAGTCAAATTCAAATTTGCTTACTTTAGTTGCCATATCAAAATCATTCTGCTTTCCTTTGTTGCAAAGCCAAAATGAAATTTGCTTTTTTTCAACTTTTTTTTCTGCTAAATTGATTGATTTGATGACCATTTTTTTGACAGATTTGAATGGTGAGATTGAACATTGCAGTTTTGATGAGTGTGATAACTGTGAAAACAGTAAGAATTTCTATAACTTTAATAAATGCATTTTTGCGTGGTTTGACTTTTATAACTTTTGTACTAAGTACTGGTTTGATTTTAATGCTTACACTCCCATATCAGTGTGTGAAATTCAGGAAAATAGCCTCTGCCATAGACAAGGTCATACTGTCTTTCTTCTTCCTCCTCCTCCCCCCCTCCCCTCCCACGAAATTCTTGTAATATATTTATGAACTTCTTTGCATTTTCTTTTTGTTATGGTCACATAAACTATTATCATTGTATTATATATAATTATATTTACAATGGTATGTCTTGAGTCACGGTGTTAAATATCAGTGGTGAAACCTGGATGTCCATTTTCTAAAAAAACATATTTGTTTTGATACAGAGTGGTAGTATAAGTAAACATCTTTTGATGTTACTAAATAGCTGAAATATCAAGAATATCTGTAATACTAGAAAAAGGTGAAATACCTATCTTAAATACCTGAAATACCTGAAATATCTTAAATACCTGAAATATCTTAAATACCTGAAATACCTGAAATACCTTAAATACCTGAAATATCTTAAATACCTGAAATATCTTAAATACCTGAAATATCTTAAATACCTGAAATACCTGAAATATCTTAAATTAATACCTGAAATATCTGAAATATCTTAAATACCTGAAATATCTTAATACCTGAAATATCTTAAATACCTGAAATATCTTAAATACATAAAATAAATACCTGAAATATCTTAAATACCTGAAATACCTGAGTACCTAAATGTCCAAGTGAGAAATATATCTTTCCTGCCTTCTCTTATATCCATTAGTTGCTTCACTTGTCTGCTGAGGTGTAAGTTTATTTGTAACATTAGAATAGTTGACGACCAGATCTTGTCTTTTTGTGATGGTTTAGTGATACTACATAGACCTATATATAGAATGATTGCATTGTTTGTCAATTCAGAATTCTTTTTTTTTTAATTCTTAGAATTTGGAAATGTATTTGTACAATACTATTGATTATTAGTGTAGCAATTGAAATTCTATAATTCAAATAAGATCTATCCCATCAACTGACCAAACTAAGACTTACCACTATCTCAACACCTTAATTAATGTCACTGAATGGAACTTGTACTTAAATCCATACTAGCTAGCTTGCTAGAGAGATTAACATACTGTAAATTACTTATATATTTCGCATGGGATTTACTTCCACATTAACAGGTAAAGAGAGTTAATCACAAATTCAAATCCTTCACGATTGTATGAAAATAACCTTGATGGCATTCATGTTGATTTGGCTACCAATATAGGAGTTTTGAATAGTCCAGATCTCTCGTAGATCATCATTGCAAATTTTCGGTCATTTATAGATCAGCATTTGGGAAATCATGTATCCACGAATATGTCTGAAAAAGTAAGTTCACGAAATAAAATATTCACGAAATCTAAGTGATTTACAGTATATATTTTAACAAGTTTCAGAATTCTTGTTTATTATGTAGAAACTCACGTAAGTTTATGTTTATCATATAATCAAAGCGTGTTTAACATTTGTTGATGTTTGTAATAATGATGTGAAATTTAAATGACAATATTTTCATTCCCTGTCTCTCTTTCTCTGATGATGTCACAATGCATGCATGTAGGTGTAAGTTATAGTGTCACAAGATGATTATGGGGACCTGTGGGTGATTATATTCCACTTATCACCTGTCAGTAGGGCCCAATATTGTAAATAAAACAGGAGTTCATAGGACAATGAATCCCAAAGTTGTGTATGTGATGAAGGTACACACTGGAAATGGTATTAGGTAGTGGATGTCCTGTAGTCAGTGCTCTGTCTGTCTGTGCATCCATGCTTCATAACTTTATAATCAGTCACAGTAGAGGGATGACACTTTGCGTAAATTGTTAACCATTATGAGAAGACCTTATTTGTTTTGTCCTTCTGAAACTTATAGGGATTCTCAAAATGTGAGTTTATGATGAACTTCATAAAATTTTGTCCAGGAATGGTAAAGAGGGATTCCTTCTCCTTGTCATTTGGTTTTTGCTCTATTTGAAGGTAGAATAGAATCGTGAAAATGAGCTGCCTTGGAGATAAGATTACTTCAGAGAACCACGATCTGTGTCATCACCTCCATGAAAAAATTCCTGCCTTTTCGATCAAAACATTTTGTAAAAATACAGAATGTTAAACCATCAAAAATAAAAAGTCTATACAGTTCATTGCATATGACATCATGAGTCCTAGAGACAACAATAATAATCTCTGCTAGGTTTTTCCTGATATGTGTTCATAACACCATGAATGACATGTATTGATCTGGTACAATGACACCGATAACAATCAGTGTCGTTACATAACCACTGTGCAGTAAAGAAAGAATGACAGGGTAGCTGTAATAGAAAACAAAGGATTTGTTAGTTGGTTACAGATTTTAGGTCTCTGTAACTCTTACCAAGCCAAGTCTAATCTAATGTATTTATCATATGATAATTGTCACTGTTGTCTTCCTCATTGTGCTCTATATATTACAGTATATTTTCAGTGATAAGGTATTAAGGTTGTATCTGTTCTTACATTTATTTATCTTTTTATTAGATGACTCTCCACGCCAGCCGTCTTTATTGTTGATAGTGAAGTGGGGAGGGGAGTTAACTCCGGCTGGAAAAATACAAGCAGAAGATTTAGGCAAAGCTTTCAGGACGCTATATCCTGGTGGACAAGGTAAAACCTGCAGTTGTAAACAATACCTTTTAAGGTCACAAAGGTCAGATGACTTTGTGGACAAAGTAACAACTATAGTTGTAATTAATAAATTTAAAGGTCACAGAGGTCAAATGTGTGCAGGTCTCCAGAGAACTTCTCACTAACAGAGAAATGTTTAGTTACAGAAATCAAGCAGATATGAAACCAATAAAATAAACTCAAAGAAATGACCTTGACCTTATTGAAAGTCTGAAGGATCAATAATGTAAAGACTCTTTTAACTGCTTGTTTATAGCAAGGATAACCAGATGTATCCTGGGAAGATCTTGTATATAAAACCTAGTGTTTTATATACCTGGTGTATACCCTGAAAAATGACTGTTTCTGAGCAATTTTCTAACCTGATAAATTTGCTTCCTGAATTAACAAATTGTAAATAAAGATTGAAAGAGTAATGATGATTAGGATTAAAACAGCTTAGTTGATTGGTAAGAATAGAATATAGAATTTTTAATCAGTTTTAAGAGACCATCATGCCTTGATTTCATTTACTGTCCCCTCCCTATTACAGGCCAGTTTGAGACACCAGGTTTAGGATTCCTTCGCCTTCACAGCACTTTCCGACATGACCTCAAAATCTATGCTTCTGATGAGGGACGTGTCCAGATGACTGCAGCAGCTTTTGCTAAGGTTTGTAGGTCAAGGTCATACAGCTCTATAAATCATTATTTTCTCAGATATGTGGGTCAAGTTTTTGTACAGATTCATATGTCAAGGTAAAACAGCTTATTTGCTCGGTAGAACTTTATTTTCTCAGATGTATGGGTCAAGGTCATACTGCTTTCATTAAGGATTATAGGTTTGCACAGGTGTGTAAGTCAAGGTCATATAGAGAGATCTTTTGCTCAGACTCTCAAATTTACAGTTTAAATTTGTAAGTGGAATTTGTAAATAAATGATAATGAATGTGATCTGTTTACAACATGACAATTGCCAGGAATATGGTTACAGTACATCTTAAATTAATTTTTTCTTTAATTCGTTTATAAATAGTTTGTTATTTTATTGATTCATTTATTTTTCAGGAAACATCATTTTGATGTAATAAACTAAAACAAAGCTTATTGTAATAACGTAAATCCTATTGACAGGGGTTGCTGGCCTTGGAAGGGGAGCTAACTCCAATCTTAGTACAGATGGTGAAGAGCGCTAATACTAATGGACTATTGGACAAACAGGGTGAAACCTCCAAGTACCAACACATGTAAGTCAGCTGTAAAAGTGTTGTTTCAGTCTCTGAATCAGAGAGACAAACCTCCAAGTACCAACACATGTAAGTCAGCTGTAAAAGTGTTGTTTCAGTCTCTGAATCAGAGAGACAAACCTCCAAGTACCAACACATGTAAGTCAGCTGTAAAAGTGTTGTTTCAGTCTCTGAATCAGAGAGACAAACCTCCAAGTACCAACACATGTAGGTCAGCTGTAAAAGTGCTATTTACACTATAGATCTGTAGATTCCTACTACCCTTGCCTGTTGTAAAAAGTCTACACTGTGTTAGTAAATACCTTTGGGACTGCTTTGTTTTGAAATGATTCTTAATGTTATTTCAGAGTCAAAGAACGACTGATGAGCATGTTGAATGTGAACAAGGAGTTTGATGAAGTTGACTATGAAAAGGTTTGCTCAAGTTTTTACACCAGTAACATGGAGAATTGTAAAGTTTGCTTTTATTTTCTTACCTGTTAATTTTGTATTATGTACTTAGTGTTACATGTTCATTTGCCATGTTGATGTTTTCTTCCTTTTTTCTACTTTTTACCAAGTTTTTTATGTGTAATATTCAGACCAAGTTTTGATTTTGTAAACAAATTTTATATTCTGAATTTGTTTAATTTTATGTAAATTGAATTTCATATGAGAGGAAAATCAGTATGTTTAAAATCTTTCTTTTGTTTGTTAGTTGGCCCCGACACGGACAGACTCCTTGAGTCGTGCCCTGAAGTATATCTACAACCCACAGAAGATGTGCCGTAATATCCATGATATGGTGAAGGAACTGACCGCTCAAATACGCCGACTCAAGATGGAGCACCGACACAGAGGTAAGTCAGGGTAAAGGTAAATATGAAGGCCAGAGTGAAGGTCAGGGCAAAGGTCAGAGTGAAGGTCAGTGCAAAGGTCAGAGTGAAGGTCTGAAGTAATGTTAAAAATTGTTTTGTATTGTTACTGTATATGTAAAGTATGTCCATGTTTTGTATGTGTTGTATATGTCATTGTCTTTTGTTAATAAAAGTTTTGAAAAAAAAAAAACAGAGTGAAGGTCAAGGTAAAGGTCAGAGTGAAGGTCTGAAGTAATGTTAAAAATTGTTTTGTATTGTTACTGTATATGTAAAGTATGTCCATGTTTTGTATGTGTTGTATATGTCATTGTCTTTTGTTAATAAAAGTTTTGAAAAAAAAAAAAACAGAGTGAAGGTCAAGGTAAAGGTCAGAGTGATGTTCAAGGCAAGGGGCAATGTACTAACACAGAAAAGTAAGCAACGTTGTTGTAAGATAAGTCATATGCCCACACTGTGGTATGTCCAGGTCAATTCCTTCAAAGGTCAGAGCACACTAACAAGGTGGATACAGCAACCCTGTTGTAGGTAAGGATCAAATTTAATGACCAAACCATCCAGGCAGTGGTAAGTGGAGAAAATATCCAGCTATGGTGAGGTACATACATAGTGGTTGGCAGCGATCAAATACTGGTTAGTTGAGGTACATACATAGTGGTAGGTTGGAATCAAATACTGGTTAGTTGAGGTACATACACAGTGGTAGGTTGGGTTCAAATACTGGTGAGTTGAGGTACATACACAGTGATAGGTTGAGATCAAATACTGGTGAGTTGAGGTACCATATGAAGTAGTAAACTGGGGTCAGTTTATGACAAGATGTTAGGTACACATAAAGTAAGGTAGATTTCAAAAAATAAAAAATGGCTGTTCAAACATGTGCTTAATTTGACAATCAGACTTAACAAACTGTCTAAAAATTGACTGTGATTTTGTTTCACTGGAACATTTATTCTCTAACAATAAAACTTACAATATAAGAGATAATACAGTGATCTATATGAGCTACATTAATGACTGTACGGTTTATATTATACAGAACTCAAACTTTACAATGGAGAATCATGGGAGTTGCTGATTCGTCGCTGGGCAAAACTAGAAAAAGATTTCAGGATGAAGGATGGCCGTTTCGACATCAGTAAAATCCCTGATATCTACGACTGTATTAAGTACGACCTACAACATAATCAATCCACGCTTCAAATCAAGAAAGCTGAGGACCTGTTCAAATGTTCACGGGCTATGGCTGATATTGTTATACCACAGGTAATACATAGCAATGTCTCCGTCCATATACAGGGTCATCACTGTCTGATATTGTTATACCACAGGTAATACATAGCAATGTCTCCCTCCATATACAGGGTCATCACTGTCTGATATTGTTATACCACAGGTAATACATAGCAATGTCTCCCTCCATATACAGGGTCATCACTGTCTGATATTGTTATACCACAGGTAATACATAGCAATGTCTCCCTCCATATACAGGGTCATCACTGTCTGATATTGTTATACCACAGGTAATACATAGCAATGTCTCCCTCCATATACAGGGTCATCACTGTCTGATATTGTTATACCACAGGTAATACATAGCAATGTCTCCCTCCATATACAGGGTCATCACTGGCTGATATTGTTATACCACAGGTAATACATAGCAATGTCTCCCTCCATATACAGGGTCATCACTGTCTGATATTGTTATACCACAGGTAATACATAGCAATGTCTCCCTCCATATACAGGGTCATCACTGTCTGATATTGTTATACCACAGGTAATACATAGCAATGTCTCCCTCCATATACAGGGTCATCACTGTCTGATATTGTTATACCACAGGTAATACATAGCAATGTCTCCCTCCATATACAGGGTCATCACTGTCTGATATTGTTATACCACAGGTAATACATAGCAATGTCTCCCTCCATATACAGGGTCATCACTGTCTGATATTGTTATACCACAGGTAATACATAGCAATGTCTCCCTCCATAGCATATACAGGGTCATCACTGTCTGATATTGTTATACCACAGGTAATACATAGCAATGTCTCCCTCCATATACAGGGTCATCACTGTCTGATATTGTTATACCACAGGTAATACATAGCAATGTCTCCCTCCATATACAGGGTCATCACTGTCTGATATTGTTATACCACAGGTAATACATAGCAATGTCTCCCTCCATATACAGGGTCATCACTGTCTGATATTGTTATACCACAGGTAATACATAGCAATGTCTCCCTCCATATACAGGGTCATCACTGTCTGATATTGTTATACCACAGGTAATACATAGCAATGTCCATATACAGGGTCATCACTGTCTGATATATACCACAGGTAATACATAGGTCTCCCTCCATATACAGGGTCATCACTGTCTGATATTGTTATACCACAGGTAATACATAGCAATGTCTCCCTCCATATAGGGTCATCACTGTCTGATATTGTTATACCACAGGTAATACATAGCAATGTCTCCCTCCATATACAGGGTCATCACTGTCTGATATTGTTATACCACAGGTAATACATAGCAATGTCTCCCTCCATATACAGGGTCATCACTGTCTGATATTGTTATACCAGGTAATACAGGTAATACATAGCAATACCACAGGTAATACATATCTCTATGTCCCTCCATATACAGGGTCATCACTGTCTGATATTGTTATACCACAGGTAATACATAGCAATGTCTCCCTCCATATACAGGGTCATCACTGTCTGATATTGTTATACCACAGGTAATACATAGCAATGTCTCCCTCCATATACAGGGTCATCACTGTCTGATATTGTTATACCACAGGTAATACATAGCAATGTCTCCCTCCATATACAGGGTCATCACTGTCTGATATTGTTATACCACAGGTAATACATAGCAATGTCTCCCTCCATATACAGGGTCATCACTGTCTGATATTGTTATACCACAGGTAATACATAGCAATGTCTCCCTCCATATACAGGGTCATCACTGTCTGATATTGTTATACCACAGGTAATACATAGCAATGTCTCCCTCCATATACAGGGTCATCACTGTCTGATATTGTTATACCACAGGTAATACATATCTCTATGTCCCTCCATATACAGGGTCATCACTGTCTGATATTGTTATACCACAGGTAATACATAGCAATGTCTCCCTTCATATACATACAATTAAGACACAGCATTGTTCATAAACACTCTTGAGCGGGTACCTCCTCAGACAAATCACATGGCATGATAGTCATAAGTTGGTGTTGTTTTTTTCCTTGTAGCTCATTGATCCTTTGTTGTTGACTGCCAGGTTTGTTTGAGTCATGGCGCCATTAAAATGATAACTTGTTAAATTTCATAAGTTGAGACTAGGGTTGAGATTCGGCTGTTTATAACAAGATAATGTTACACTGATCTTCATACAAACTACTTAGATAGGCTTCAGGTAATGACTTATATAATCAGGGAACAAACTAATACATGAACATGTGTAGTAGATCAGTAACGACAGAATACCTCTGGCCTCTGGTCAATACATAATTGTTCACAGTAGATGTCAGTACTAAATTAACACAGGCAGATACATTGTAATGAAACATCTGACTTATTTCTAGCACAATTTTGAATAATTTAATCTTACATATTAACTTTTAGTAGTTCAATTTTCTTTGAGGAAGTATGACTTTATTTGAATGAGTATGGTTATATTTGAAGGAGTATGGTTATATTTGAAGGAGTATGGTTATATTTGAAGGAGTATGTTTATATTTGAAGGAGTATGGTTATATTTGAAGGAGTATGGTTATATTTGAAGGAGTATGGTTATATTTGAAGGAGTATGGTTATATTTGAAGGAGTATGGTTATATTTGAAGGAGTATGGTTATATTTGAAGGAGTATGGTTATATTTGAAGGAGTATGGTTATATTTGAAGGAGTATGGTTATATTTGAAGGAGTATGGTTATATTTGAAGGAGTATGGTTATATTTGAAGGAGTATGGTTATATTTGAGGAGTATGTTTATATTTGAAGGAGTATGGTTATATTTGAATGAGTATGGTTATATTTGAAGGAGTATGGTTATATTTGAAGGAGTATGGTTATATTTGAAGGAGTATGGTTATATTTGAAGGAGTATGGTTATATTTGAAGGAGTATGTTTTTATTTGAAGGAGTATGGTTATATTTGAAGGAGTATGGTTATATTTGAAGGAGTATGGTTATATTTTATGTTTTTATTTGAAGGAGTATGGTTATATTTGAAGGAGTATGTTTTTATTTGAAGGAGTATGGTTATATTTGAAGGAGTATGGTTATATTTGAAGGAGTATGTTTTTATTTGAAGGAGTATGGTTATATTTGAAGGAGTATGGTTATATTTGAAGGAGTATGGTTATATTTGAAGGAGTATGGTTATATTTGAAGGAGTATGGTTATATTTGAAGGAGTATGTTTTTATTTGAAGGAGTATGGTTATATTTGAAGGAGTATGTTTTTATTTGAAGGAGTATGTTTATATTTGAAGGAGTATGTTTATATTTGAAGGAGTATGGTTATATTTGAAGGAGTATGGTTATATTTGAAGGAGTATGTTTTTATTTGAAGGAGTATGGTTATATTTGAAGGAGTATGTTTTTATTTGAAGGAGTATGGTTATATTTGAAGGAGTATGTTTTTATTTGAAGGAGTATGGTTATATTTGAAGGAGTATGGTTATATTTGAAGGAGTATGTTTTTATTTGAAGGAGTATGGTTATATTTGAAGGAGTATGTTTTTATTTGAAGGAGTATGGTATCACTGTTGGAGAGAAACAACACATCTCCCAGAGCCTGTGTACACCACTGATGAGAAAGATCAGGAGTGATCTACAACAGTGTGTTTGTCCATTTGAAGATGAAGAGGGAGAAAGTACTCGTCTCAATTCCAAGTATGTGTGATGTAGTGCCTTTAAGTTAGTATTATTAGTGTAGTAGTGAAACATATATTTGTTTTGGTCCAGATATAGGCTTAGAGTTTGCAGGTCTAGTTTTCCTAGAAGCAGAATGATGGGGCCAAAAAGAGGAAATTTATTATGTCTTCAAAATCCCTCTTCTCTCTGCATAATGGAATTTTAGCCTGATTTATGCAGGCTTCACATTATAAAATTCCAGATGACATGAAAATTTGGCTGTAGAGTTGTGTTAAATCCGAAAAATAAAAAGAGATTGATATGTTTTTAATGATATCTAATTAAATCACTTTAATTTATTGTTCTGTAATGGCCATTGTAGCATATATAACATGAACATGTTTTACCTTTAGATATTCCAACAATGTGGCATCACCGGAGAGGTTTGTAAGGACCCGGCTGTACTTCACCAGTGAGAGCCACATCCATTCCCTCCTCAACATGCTGCGATATGGAGGACTCTGTGGGGTAACTCATTTCACTGATCTCGTTAAATAATAGATTATAAACATTGGAGAGCCACATTCTCTCATTCTTTAATGGGGCCATATTGTGAACTAGATGTCTAAATATGTAACCCTGTGTAAATAAAAGAATTCATTATCATGATTTACTATTATTACTATAGTATCGTTGAAACAAACAGATTTTATTTTCTGTAGCTGTACACAAACTTTGATGTTTGACTTTAATATTCTCAGCTTAGACAACATACACTGAATTTCAAGACATAAGGGTATACATATACATCGGAAAATCACCAGAAAAATGTCCCAGTCATCCTCAATAATCCACCAATATTTTGGATGTTGAGGAAATCTTTGTAGCTATAGAGTAGCCATAAGTTTCAATGTTTTAGAGACATTGGAAAATTGTTGGTATTAAGACATAAGTCTCAGCGTAGTGGTGATTTGCTGATGGTTCACATTTCTTCCATTGTGACGTCATAACTTCATTTCATCATATTTATATACATTTTCATTACAGTATATACAGTTGAACTTTGTTATCTTGAAATTCAAAGGACCTTTGAAAATATCTTGACTTATCAGAAGTTCGACCCTAACAAAATAACAGATGTATATAAGTTGTGATATAAGCAAAGATAGAGATATGAAGTGACAATATCACCATTAAAGATTTTTTTCAGTCAATTAAAAAGCTGTTTCACAACCATTTTCCAAATTATCTAAATTATTTGATAAAGAGAATATTACATTCATTTCCATTTGATATAGGATTTATTAAACCCATCACCAATTTTTCATGTTACAGAGCCAAACTTGTTTCATATGAATGGAAAGTTGTAAAAGATCCTCTTTATATCATTGTAGAAGCCTTTGGCAGTCATCACCCTTGAGATATGAAATGTTTTGAGACTAAGATAGCCTTGTTTTATTCTTAGGACAAAACAGATTCCCAATGGTCTAAAGCTATGGATTATGTGAGTGAACTATCAGAGCTGAACTACATGACACAGATTGTGATTATGATGTTTGAGGACCCCAGTAAGGTAAGTAGTGTAGAATTGATATGTTTACCAGACAGTGATGATGTTTGAGGACCTCGGTAAGGTAAGTAGTGTAGAATTGATACGTTTACCAGACAGTGATGATGTTTAAGGACCCCAGTAAGGTAAGTAGTGTAGAATTGATACGTTTACCTGACAGTGATGATGTTTGAGGACCTCGGTAAGGTAAGTAGTGTAGAATTGATACGTTTACCAGACAGTGATGATGTTTGAGGACCCCAGTAAGGTAAGTAGTGTAGAATTGATACGTTTACCAGACAGTGATGATGTTTGAGGACCCCAGTAAGGTTAAGTAGTGTAGAATTGATATGTTTACCAGACAGTGATGATGTTTGAGGACCCCAGTAAGGTTAAGTAGTGTAGAATTGATACGTTTACCAGACAGTGATGATGTTTGAGGACCTCGGTAAGGTAAGTAGTGTAGAATTGATACGTTTACCAGACAGTGATGATGTTTGAGGACCCCAGTAAGGTAAGTAGTGTAGAATTGATACGTTTACCAGACAGTGATGATGTTTGAGGACCCCAGTAAGGTTAAGTAGTGTAGAAATACGTTTACCAGACAGTGATGATGTTTGAGGACCTCGGTAAGGTAAGTAGTGTAGAATTGATACGTTTAACAGACAGTGATGATGTTTGAGGACCCCAGTAAGTTAAGTAGTGTAGAATTGATACGTTTACTAGACAGTGATGATGTTTGAGGACCCCAGTAAGGTAAGTAGTGTAGAATTGATATGTTTACCAGACAGTGATGATGTTTGAGGACCCCAGTAAGGTTAAGTAGTGTAGAATTGATACGTTTACTAGACAGTGATGATGTTTGAGGACCCCAGTAAGGTAAGTAGTGTAGAATTGATACGTTTACCAGACAGTGATGATGTTTGAGGACCCCAGTAAGGTAAGTAGTGTAGAATTGATACGTTTACCAGACAGTGATGATGTTTGAGGACCCCAGTAAGGTAAGTAGTGTAGAATTGATACGTTTACCAGACAGTGATGATGTTTGAGGACCCCAGTAAGGTAAGTAGTGTAGAATTGATACGTTTACCAGACAGTGATGATGTTTGAGGACCCCAGTAAGGTTAAGTAGTGTAGAATTTACTACCAGCTGTATTTAGACTTAATAATCCTGTTACTTTTTTTAAAGGCAAGATACATGAATAACTTTAAATCAAATGTTTGTTAGAAATAAGTGTTAATTGAAAAAGAAAAATTAAAAGCATCAAGCTGTTTTATTTCTGATTTCATTATCCAAATTGAACAAATTTCTATCAGAAAATGTCACACCTGCACTGAGATTGTACTGTAAAGTTGTATACCTGTTTATAAATCTTATTTAACATGATCCTTTGTTTCTGATCTCAGGAAATCTCGTCAGACGAGCGGTTTCATGTGGAGCTCCACTTTAGTCCAGGAGCGTATACCTGTGGGGAAAAGATTCTCGATTTCCCTGTGGGTCGTGGTTATCATACACTGTCGAAAAAGGAGAAGGTCAGTTGTATTATATACGATCAAGGAATGTGTACAAAGATTGAAAAGTGATACAGTAGTCTTGCTTATAAAACTAGTGATAGAAACAAAGCCACTCATTGCTTCATGTAGTGAGTAGATTGGCTGTTCACCATTATAGAAATAGAGAGAATATAACTATTGATCTTAATCACATGTCTTGATGTAAAGAGGCAGATATGATCTTTTTATCATTAGAATACAAGCAGACTTGTTACAACCAGTGATAAATGTACAGAACACAGACTTGTTACAGCCAGTGATAAATGTACAGAACACAGACTTGTTACAACCAGTGATAAATGTACAGAACACAGACTTGTTACAACCAGTGATAAATGTACAGAACACAGACTTTTTACAGTCAGTGATAAATGTACAGAACACAGACTTGTTACAACCAGTGATAAATGTACAGAACACAGACTTGTTACAACCAGTGATAAATGTACAGAACACAAGTAGACTTGTTACAGTCAGTGATAAATGTACAGAACACAGACTTGTTACAACCAGTGATAAATGTACAGAACACAGTCTTGTTACAACCAGTGATAAATGTACAGAACACAAGTAGACTTGTTACAGTCAGTGATAAATGTACAGAACACAGACTTGTTACAACCAGTGATAAATGTACAGAACACAAGCAGACTTGTTACAGCCAGTGATTAATGTACAGAACACAGACTTGTTACAGTCAGTGATAAATGTACAGAACACAGACTTGTTACAACCAGTGATAAATGTACAGAACACAGACTTGTTACAGTCAGTGATAAATGTACAGAACACAGACTTGTTACAACCAGTGATAAATGTACAGAACACAGACTTGTTACAACCAGTGATAAATGTACAGAACACAAGTAGACTTGTTACAGTCAGTGATAAATGTACAGAACACAGACTTGTTACAACCAGTGATAAATGTACAGAACACAAGTAGACTTGTTACAACCAGTGATAAATGTACAGAACACAATCTTGTTACAACCAGTGATAAATGTACAGAACACAAGTAGACTTGTTACAGTCAGAGATAAATGTACAGAACACAGACTTGTTACAACCAGTGATAAATGTACAGAACACAAGCAGACTTGTTACAGCCAGTGATTAATGTACAGAACACAGACTTGTTACAGTCAGTGATAAATGTACAGAACACAGACTTGTTACAACCAGTGATAAATGTACAGAACACAGACTTATTACAGTCAGTGATAAATGTACAGAACACAAGCAGACTTGTTACAGCCAGTGATAAATGTACAGAACACAGACTTGTTACAACCAGTGATAAATGTACAGAACACAGACTTGTTACAGCCAGTGATAAATGTACAGAACACAGACTTGTTACAACCAGTGATAAATGTACAGAACACAGACTTGTTACAACCAGTGATAAATGTACAGAACACAGACTTTTTACAGTCAGTGATAAATGTACAGAACACAGACTTGTTACAACCAGTGATAAATGTACAGAACACAGACTTGTTACAGCCAGTGATAAATGTACAGAACACAGACTTGTTACAACCAGTGATAAATGTACAGAACACAGACTTGTTACAACCAGTGATAAATGTACAGAACACAAGTAGACTTGTTACAGTCAGTGATAAATGTACAGAACACAGACTTGTTACAACCAGTGATAAATGTACAGAACACAGTCTTGTTACAACCAGTGATAAATGTACAGAACACAAGTAGACTTGTTACAGTCAGTGATAAATGTACAGAACACAGACTTGTTACAACCAGTGATAAATGTACAGAACACAAGCAGACTTGTTACAGCCAGTGATTAATGTACAGAACACAGACTTGTTACAGTCAGTGATAAATGTACAGAACACAGACTTGTTACAGCCAGTGATTAATGTACAGAACACAGACTTGTTACAGTCAGTGATAAATGTACAGAACACAGACTTGTTATAACCAGTGATAAATGTACAGAACACAGACTTGTTACAGTCAGTGATAAATGTACAGAACACAGACTTGTTACAACCAGTGATAAATGTACAGAACACAGACTTGTTACAACCAGTGATAAATGTACAGAACACAAGTAGACTTGTTACAGTCAGTGATAAATGTACAGAACACAGACTTGTTACAACCAGTGATAAATGTACAGAACACAAGTAGACTTGTTACAACCAGTGATAAATGTACAGAACACAATCTTGTTACAACCAGTGATAAATGTACAGAACACAAGCAGACTTGTTACAGCCAGTGATTAATGTACAGAACACAGACTTGTTACAGTCAGTGATAAATGTACAGAACACAGACTTGTTACAACCAGTGATAAATGTACAGAACACAGACTTATTACAGTCAGTGATAAATGTACAGAACACAAGCAGACTTGTTACAGCCAGTGATAAATGTACAGAACACAGACTTGTTACAACCAGTGATAAATGTACAGAACACAGACTTGTTACAGCCAGTGATAAATGTACAGAACACAGACTTGTTACAGCCAGTGATTAATGTACAGAACACAAGTAGACTTGTTACAGCCAGTGATTAATGTACAGAACACAGACTTGTTACAGCCAGTGATTAATGTACAGAACACAGACTTGTTACAACCAGTGATTAATGTACAGAACACAGACTTGTTACAACCAGTGATAAATGTACAGAAGACAGACTTGTTACAACCAGTGATAAATGTACAGAACACAGACTTGTTACAGCCAGTGATAAATGTACAGAACACAGACTTGTTACAGTCAGTGATAAATGTACAGAACACAGACTTGTTACAGCCAGTGATAAATGTACTTGCAAGGTTTGAGTCCTGTACTGATATAATTTTGAGAGGACTCATAGACTCTCTGCAAATACTTAAATTTTACATTTTTGGTGGGACCATTTATTTGATCAATAAAGGTGACAAGAACTCATTGAAATAAATGATAGATTGATCACTGTACAGCTTCATATATTTCATATGAAATGAAAACACATTAATCAGATAAGTACAAGGTCTATTTTCATGGATTACTAAATGAAAACTTGATGATTTTAGCGTCTAAGCACAGGAGATGACACAAACGAAACAAACGAACAGGTTGCCATGGACACGCTGACCCCAGGGGATGACGGACAGAGGATGACCTACGTCGACCGGCCGCGCTCAGCACAGATGGTGATCCAAGAAACATTAGAGGAGCTACAGGAGGCGGACATATTTGATCACCATGGCAACACTGAAACATCAAAACCTCTGAATAAGGAAGATATGTCACTGGCATTTGATAAGTCAAAAACAAAAGTAAGTTGGCAGACATCCTGGATCTCTCTCAAATTTCATATGTAGGCTCCTTTTGGTCCCTAGTTGTGCTTGTTAGATTTTGGAACTGATGAGAAAAACAAAATGGTGTCAGGCGACCATCCTGGATTTTGTAGTTAAAAATTGTTATCACTATTTCTGTGTAGGTTTCAAATTTCGTATCATAAAGAGCAAAAACAGGGGTCATGGCCCTCAACCACTAAGGGTTGTGGCCCTCAACCATTAAGGCTTGTGACCCTCAACCATTAGGGGTCATGGCCCTCAACCACTAAGGGTTGTGGCCCTCAACCATTAAGGCTTGTGGCCCTCAACCATTAGGGGTCATGGCCCTCAACCACTAAGGGTTGTGGCCCTCAACCATTAAGGCTTGTGACCCTCAACCATTAGGGGTTGTGGCCCTCAACCATTAAGGCTTGTGGCCCTCAACCATTAAGGGTCGTGGCCCTCAACCATTAAGGGTCGTGGCCCTCAACCATTAAGGGTCGTGGCCCTCAACCATTAGGGGTCGTGGCCCTCAACCATTAGGGGTCGTGGCCCTCAACCATTAAGGGTCGTGGCCCTCAACCATTAGGGGTCGTGGCCCTCAACCATTAGGGGTTGTGGCCCTCAACCATTAGGGGTTGTGGTCCTCAACCATTAGGGGTCGTGGCCCTCAACCATTAAGGGTTGTGGCCCTCAACCACTAAGGCTTGTGGCCGTTTTGTTGATACTTCAGTATCAAGCTGCAGCATTTTTCAGTCATGTGACATTAACAGATACCGAAGAATTTTCTAAAATTGTCTTCCTTCATGCTTTTGAGATGAAGAAATACACTTCAGCATCAAGTTTATACTTTGGGATTAAAATATGTTTTTCAAAATCTATCTTAACCTTTTTCATGCTTCTAGGTGCCAGAACCCAAATCTCCAGACCCAAGTGTCCCAGAATGGGATTGGGGTGATGACGATCAGAAGAGCAGAGAATCTGTTACAGATGAGTTGGACAATAAGTCACCTACTGAAGTGGTAATACTGGCTTTTCAATGATTATTGGGACTCGCGTATACGAGTCCAGGCCTCATGTTTTTCGTGTTTAGGTTCATCCTTATTTTGATGCAAGTGGTCAGACCTATCAATCAAAAAGGTTGATATCGAGTGACAGTGTTTTTGAAATGATCATATCCAAATTTCATTAAATTTAAATGCATGATATTTTTTAGGTTTGGTTTTTATGAGAAGAATATGGTAACTTTACATGATTAAATATTATCCTGCTGAAGTGATGTAGAATATTGTTCCTTTATTGTAGACCGAGACAGATGCCACAGACAGAGATGGTAGTGTCCCATCGTCAGGGGGAGCTACTCCTGTCAATACTTCTCAACCTATAGAGATACAGGCCTCCAGGCCCAAAGGTCAGTATTTTAAGAAAATATTTTATTTCGTAAGATTGCTACTTAAGGATCTCACAGGCAAAGAACAAATACATATATTGTGAAAATGAGAAGTCACAGGACCATGATCTTGACATATATATAATATATATATATATATTTTTTTTTTTTGGAAGAATTTCATTGTCTTTCAGGTTTGTTAGATTATGTCCTTTACAGAGAATTATAATTTAGAAAAAATTTTTAAAAAATCAGTTCCTTCGTGGTATTTTTGAGTAGATGAAATTTCTGATGAACATCTTTCCCACTTATATGGTGGTGGAATGAATCTTCTAGACATTTAACTTATTAAGTCATTATTTCAAGAACAAAATGTGAAAATATATATCTCAGTCTTCGTTATTTTAAATTCCCATGTCACTAAACAAGTGATAGAAATCAATTCAAATTTGAGAGAAAAAAATCATTAAAAGGTGATGCTCGTCTTGATGTGTAAATGTTTTTCTTGCATAAAAAAGTGATTAAAATTAATAAATTAGATTATTGTTTTTTCTTCTTCTTTTTTTTCCCCCCAAAAAAAATCAAACCAGTGTTAAAAATGAAAAATAGCATCCCAAAGATGTGTTGGTTTAAAAGTGATATTCTGCATGATTGTTTAAACACTCCATGCATCATTGTTAATGGTTTCTGTAGAATTTTTGTTTTGGCATCACCGAGAGATTTTAGCTTGACCAGTGCTTTCTGTATTAGACATGTTACTAACACATTTGGGAAGGTAAAATAATGGTCTGTGTTATCTTTACTAAATGCTTTCTTTTAAAAGGACATTGCAGGGAAAGAATTGTGTTTCATGAAATATGTTATTTTGGACTCCCTCCCACCTTTCTTTTTCTGTTTTAAATGGCTTTGACATTTATAGGGTTTTAGTATGAATTTCTTGTAAAATATTCACGGGAAAGTTTAATTTCAATCCTAAACAAAAATAGAAGTTGTTGATAAACTCCAAGTAGAATTTGTGTTGTTTGTTCTCATTATTCTGATTCTTCCTGTTTTTCTGTCATGTAGGTGTCCGCCAATTTTTTAAAAAAAATCTTTAATGTGGAATTTAAATGAAACTTCAATATATATGTTTACAATTAGTTACCAATGAAACAAAATCTGATTTCAATGAAATTTAGTATTTAAAGATATTGTTAGCACCAAATATGTTACCCAGACGAAGAAATTTATCATCTGAAAAGTCAGGTGTATCATGGTGTTACAACACCATCAGGTAAAATTCAGCACAGAATTTATTTATTTGTGATAGATTTCCCATCACATGAACATTCCAAGAGTTTTTGTGGATCAAAAAAACGATTTTGTGGAAATAACTTTTAAGGCACAATGAGGCATGAAAATGTTAAGGAAAGTGTTGAAATGTTTTCAGATTCTGGTGGAAGGTTCTATGTATGCTTGCTGTAATACAGAAAAATTGAATGAATCTCTTGCTGTTTGTGCTGATATCCTGTAACGAAGTTGGCGTTCATATTTTGAATTTATCAAATCTAAAAGCAGTTTTAAATACATTCTTAAATAATTAATCATCCAATACCAGCTGTCAACTTTATCGGTGAAGAATTGAAATATTGAAATGTGTTTTTTCTTCGGTGGAAAAGCTTACTCAAGGGAGGTAATTCTGCCAATTTTAGCATTTAAGCCAGGTAAGACTGCACATTGCACTGGTACTGCGTGTCTATGTATACAATAGTGAGTACATAGAATCAATATGCACTGCATGTTATTGTAGGGTTTGTACAGAGCTAATGAAAAATTCTGAAATTTCAAAATTGTCCAAAAAAAAAAATCTGAGAAAAAAATTTCAATCCACAGATTATTATTCAGTCAGAATGAACTGAAAATTTTCTGGTTTGTTTGAATTCTGTACAGACTTTATCTTTGTCCTCTACTGTATGTTAGACTGTAACAGGATTACCATTGTAATGCTTTTAGATTCTGTTGTAATATTCAACATTGTTGTGCACTTGGACTTAACTAGGAATATTACAGGAGAGTGATCATGAAGCCAATTTCTATCAGAAATTATCAATCAGTCATAATCACTCATTAGGGATGATGTGGGCTTTTTCTAATCATTTTGTCTATTTAAGATTTGTATCAGAATTCTGACTTCTAAAGTATGATACATTAGGTTTTGATATATATGACATAGTTAGTGTTTAACATGTTCTTATCAGGTCAAGGTAACAGTTTCTTAAAATAGAACAGAGCAATATTTAAAGATTTAATAGCTGTTGATGGTTTTTAGGTCACCTGAGGCAAACTCACTATTGCAATATTTTTGTCCGTGGTCATATGTCGTGCATTCTCAAATACTGAGTATTTCAACTTCTTCTCTTCATGGATACAAATTTTCGAGTTCCATGTTCTAAGCCTTTCACGTATACTCCCTTGGGAGGTGTAAATTTTACAATGGTTACATAGCTTTGCAAATAACATTTTTGAGCATAATTTGTTTAATTTCCATTGGAAATAATTCATACAGAAGTGGATTTTAGTACAGGATGAGAATATGTTGGTTTGCATATACTGAACTTGGCTGACTCTCAACGGATGTTGGGTGGGGCTAAAATGGGGTCTGATTGACTTTGATTTCAGAAATCTTATTTTCAAGACCAAATAAGGTAGAATCAAATACATTCCAAGATCGGACAGGTCTTAAAGTGTTTTTCTAAAATTAGGTCTGACATTTCCCGTTGGTGATAGAACTCATCAGATGACATATAAGGCACTTTGCCACTTGTACAATCATAATACAAAATAAATAAAAGGAAACTAAACAACGTGAAGACTTGGTGTGAGAATTGTCTACATGTTTCGCCCCTATGCGACTCTCATCAGAACAAAGATTTATTGTGAAAAACATCTGAGATGTAGAATTGCTTGACCCAAGAAGAGATACAGGATGGTCTCTAGTCATTCTACCGCTGATAATGATACAACGCTAAACTTGAACAGTTATCCTGGACATCCTACCAAAATTACAACAACCATCTTCTACAAAAAACCTGAGAAAAGTAGTCGTCAAATGGACAAGAAGTTAACACCACCTTGATTATCAAATGTAAAGAACAGGACAGTGTCCCTAAAACCTTGAGGACCAACAATATGTTAATGAGAACCACGCATCATCCACAAAGCTTCAGTAGTACACAGATGTACAGGATGGACTCCCAACCACCGTTCAGAACCAGACAATCCGTGTCCACAGTGTGTATGGAAAGTTTTTAGATTACAAATAAGAACTGTAATAACTGTAACATCAACTTTACTATGACGTCATCTAATAATTGTTACATCAACTTTACTATGACGTCATCTAATAATTGTTACATCAACTTTACTATGACGTCATCTAATAATTGTTACATCAACTTTACTATGACGTCATAATGTAGCTTATACCACATTACTACACCTTAGATGTCACAATAAATCTTCGTCCTGATGACGGTCACATTTCTTGAGTTTTCCTTTTTATTTATTATGTTATCTTCCACGGCACGAGGATGCTACTGCAAAGTTCTCAATAAGGAGTGTTGGATCACTATTATTAATCATATTACAAGTGTATATCAGAGAATTTTCATACAACAAGAAAATACCAACACGTCAACATAATCATAATCCAAACTCAAATTCAATAAAACTAGGACAAAAACAACCAGAAAATATCAACACGTCAACATAATCATAATCCAGACTCAAATTCAATATAACTAGGACATAATGTGACCAAAAGATTTCCACAGACACATACAAGGCAAACAGGATCAAGTGTTCAGGAACAGTGATAGTGAAATGTGGCCGTTTTATATTTGATGTTGAAACAGAATTGACATCAAATCAAATCATGACAAATATTTGTGTGTGACGTAATTACAACACTACTTTTATGATCATTAACTTACATCTATAATCAGTACATGTGGGTGGTCGGGTGGTGCCAAGGTCACCCTCTTTATCTCGCTGTCCGGGTTTGATTCCCAGAATGGATATGGAAAGTTATGGTGTCATCTGCTTGATCACATGTGTTTTCCCCAGGTACTCCAGTCTCCTCCCACAGTAAGACCCCTCGCACGCTTCATGCTTCATCAGGCCCAACAAGAATTATTGATATAAGTTGGAAAAAATTGTTGTTATTATTATAAAGTAAAGTGTTGGGGCATTAGGAGAGATTTATGTAACATAAGAACTTGTTAAGCATCAAACTTACTATTATAATGAGTAACCTTTACATTGTAGTATTAAAAGCATGATGAGATCATTGTTGTGAGTGTATACTGCTGGTGTTTGTGTTGTATACTGTAGATGTTGTACACTGTAGAAATACACTACCTTCTATAGCACTAGCTGTGCTGCATGTCACTGGTGCTCATTTTTTTTCTAATTTTGTGGCTTTAAACATATCATTGGATATTGTAGATATTTTCATACATTTGATTTTATTATTTTTAAACATTTTTTTCAAATGTTTGTAATAAATCTTTTTCATCAAAAAGTTATATGAAATATGTTTTACTTTAAATAAATATTCAAACAGAATTAATAAGATTCATTTCTCAGTTATTTTTTAACTTATAAATTTTTTTTCTATTAAATGTTTTCATCAGTATGAATTCTCAGTGCTAAATTTAAATTTGCTATCGTAAACATTGTGTGGGGTTCAGAATGTGAATATTAATTCAATAGGACATTGTTCCAAGTGAGAGATTGTTACAGGTGTTACAAGTGTAAGATTGTTACAGGTATAAGATT
Organism: Ylistrum balloti; assembly: GCF_031769215.1. NCBI lineage: Eukaryota > Metazoa > Mollusca > Bivalvia > Pectinida > Pectinidae > Ylistrum > Ylistrum balloti. Next base: position 102,589 of record NW_026782572.1, read on the forward strand.
GTTACAGGTGTGAGATTGTTACAGGTGTTACAGGTGTGAGATTGTTACAGGTGTAAGATTGTTACAGGTGTAAGATTGTTACTGGTGTAAGATTGTTACAGGTGTAAGATTGTTACAGGTGTAAGATTGTTACAGGTATAAGATTGTTACAGGTATAAGATTGTTACAGGTATAAGATTGTTACAGGTGTTACAGGTGTAAGATTGTTACAGGTGTTTCAGGTGTAAGATTGTTACTGGTATAAGATTGTTACAGGTGTTACAGGTGTAAGATTGTTACAGGTGTAAGATTGTTACAGGTGTTTCAGGTGTAAGATTGTTACAGGTGTTACAGGTGTAAGATTGTTACAGGTATAAGATTGTTACAGGTATAGGTTTGTTACAGGTATAAGATTGTTACTGGTGTAAGATTGTTACAGGTGTAAGATTGTTACAGGTGTAAGATTGTTACAGGTATAAGATTGTTACAGGTGTTACAGGTATAAGATTGTTACAGGTGTAAGATTGTTACAGGTGTAAGATTGTTACAGGTGTAAGATTGTTACAGGTGTTACAGGTGTAAGATTGTTACAGGTGTAAGATTGTTACAGGTGTTTCAGGTGTAAGATTGTTACTGGTATAAGATTGTTACAGGTGTAAGATTGTTACAGGTGTAAGATTGTTACAGGTGTAAGATTGTTACAGGTGTAAGATTGTTACAGGTCTAAGATTGTTACAGGTCTAAGATTGTTACAGGTGTAAGATTGTTACAGGTGTAAGATTGTTACAGGTGTAAGATTGTTACAGGTGTAAGATTGTTACAGGTGTAAGATTGTTACAGGTGTAAGATTGTTACAGGTGTAAGATTGTTACAGGTGTAAGATTGTTACAGGTGTTACAGGTATAAGATTGTTACAGGTGTAAGATTGTTACAGGTATAAGATTGTTACAGGTATAAGATTGTTACTGGTGTAAGATTGTTACAGGTGTAAGATTGTTACTGGTGTAAGATTGGTACAGGTATAAGATTGTTACAGGTGTAAGATTGTTACAGGTATAAGATTGTTACAGGTGTAAGATTGTTACAGGTGTAAGATTGTTACTGGTGTAAGATTGTTACAGGTGTAAGATTGTTACAGGTGTAAGATTGTTTGTTAAGATTGTTACAGGTGTAAGATTGTTACTGGTGTAAGATTGTTACAGGTGTAAGATTGTTACAGGTGTAAGATTGGTACAGGTATAAGATTGTTACAGGTGTAAGATTGTTACAGGTATAAGATTGTTACAGGTATAAGATTGTTACAGGTGTAAGATTGTTACAGGTACAGGTATAAGATTGTTACTGGTGTAAGATTGTTACAGGTGTAAGATTGTTACAGGTGTAAGATTGTTACAGGTGTAAGATTGTTACAGGTGTAAGATTGTTACATAAGATTGTTACAGGTGTAAGATTGTTACAGGTGTAAGATTGTTACAGGTGTAAGATTGTTACAGGTGTAAGATTGTTACAGGTGTAAGATTGTTACAGGTGTAAGATTGTTACAGGTGTAAGATTGTTACAGGTGTTACAGGTATAAGATTGTTACAGGTATAAGATTGTTACAGGTATAAGATTGTTACAGGTATAAGATTGTTACAGGTGTTACAGGTGTAAGATTGTTACAGGTGTAAGATTGTTACAGGTGTAAGATTGTTACAGGTGTAAGATTGTTACAGGTGTAAGATTGTTACAGGTATAAGATTGTTACAGGTGTAAGATTGTTACAGGTGTAAGATTGTTACAGGTGTAAGATTGTTGTAAGATTGTTACAGGTGTTAAGATTGTTACAGGTGTAAGATTGTTATAAGATTGTTGTGTAAGATTGTTACAGGTGTAAGATTGTTACAGATTGTTACTGGTGTAAGATTGTTACTGGTGTAAGATTGTTACAGGTGTAAGATTGTTACTGGTGTAAGATTGTTACAGGTGTAAGATTGTTACTGGTGTAAGATTGTTACAGGTGTAAGATTGTTACAGGTGTAAGATTGTTACTGGTGTAAGATTGTTACAGGTGTAAGATTGTTACTGGTGTAAGATTGTTACTGGTGTAAGATTGTTACAGGTGTAAGATTGTTACAGGTATAAGATTGTTACAGGTGTAAGATTGTTACTGGTGTAAGATTGTTACTGGTGTAAGATTGTTACAGGTGTAAGATTGTTACTGGTGTAAGATTGTTACTGGTGTAAGATTGTTACTGGTGTAAGATTGTTACTGGTGTAAGATTGTTACTGGTGTAAGATTGTTACTGGTGTAAGATTGTTACTGGTGTAAGATTGTTACTATAAGATTGTTACAGGTATAAGATTGTTACAGGTATAAGATTGTTACTGGTGTAAGATTGTTACAGGTATAAGATTGTTACAGGTATAAGATTGTTACAGGTGTAAGATTGTTACAGGTATAAGATTGTTACTGGTGTAAGATTGTTACAGGTGTTACAGGTGTAAGATCCACTATACCTAGTTTTTCCTTGTTGGTGATACATTTTTGTATATCATCATCACTTGTTAGAAAATTTTGTCTGACATTGTTGTGATAATTGTCACCTTCATCAGACATTAAGGATGGTTTGAATGAGTGTGTTCACTGAAGTATAGTATACAGGATGATGCTCAAATTGAATTTATGGTATAAAGTGGCCCTGAATTGTTGAATGTACCACTTGTTATAGATAAAGTAGGGCTGGAGATGTCCCAAGCCTTGCTGAAATCTTGAAACAAAAATGCTATATATTTCACAGAAGTCAAGTTTTATTTCATTCTCAAAAAATAAATTGAATTCCTTGAAAAAACTTTAATAGTACTTGAAGAAGTTGAGTGTATAGATCACCTTACTAGCATCAGCTAGTGGGACATTTAGTCGAGCGGTAGAGTGTCCGGCTAGATCAGGAGGTCACTAGTTCGAATCCCAGCGGTGGTGGGGTGTTTATTCGTTACTCCTTCCTATTACAGTCCTGGTAATTTTACTGTATTTATCCACAAATAAGCCTACTTCCGCAATTTTGCAAGATCATCAATCTTAAAATAGTGAACTGAAGGTGGTTCACAAATAAGCCCGCTTAAATCTTAAAACTAAACTTTGACACTTGGGGAGAAGGCTTATTGGAGTAATACAGTATATATATTAACAAGGTATTTTACAAGATTCACTTCCTACAATCATTTCGTCTCCTAAATCCATGTTTCATTCAGTGATTAGTTTATGTTTTATTTTATCATCTTATTGCTGAAAAGAATGAGTCCCACAATGTATAATTGATGTATTTCCAATGAGAACTCGGGACTCGGGACACACATGTAGGTTGATGATTGATCATTTTCATGTCCATTTCATTATGTAGAAACCTGTTTCTTGTGCTGGTAGTTTAAGTCGGAACACAACACTTTAACAAATCATTATTAAATACTGACAAAAATCACCATTAAAGAAGAATTTCCAAGTTATATTATAGTGTATAGATCTACTGATGTCCTGATTTAAATGTCGATTTCTGTATAATTAGTTTCATTGCTAGGGTATCATGAAAATCAATGGCAGGTTTTTGCCATAAAATATTAGTCAATATTTGATTAATTTTTGTCAATTTGTTTTTTTGTTACAGAACCTGTGCGTTCCCAAAGTTTTGAGGAAAAGCGGAGTCGTAGTCTGGAAGACAAACATCCAGAAGTTAAGGAGCACACTGGTTAGTATAAACATTGTGAACCACTTTTTTTATATGAGTTAACTCCCTTTACTTCCTATAGGACTAGTCTTGTAATATTCCAGTTGTTTTTTTGTGCATTAAACCACAGAAAATAAGTTTTTGGTTGCTGTTTGTAAATATTTCATTTTAGAATTTTTATATACTCTCTTTGTTATTATTGGGGAATATTTTGTCATATTGGAGATCAATACAAATGTAAAACAAATATACCATTGTTAAAGATTAAAAATTTAAATTAATGGCATGTGTTAAGTTTGAGATATTCTGTTTGGCCATAAATTGCTTGAGTTTTTTAGCATTTTTTTAAATGTTACTTATTTTTTTTCCAACTTTTGGCCTTGTACTTGTGTTTGTAAATAAATGATCCATGTGGCATGTTGTGGTTAGTACATTACATACTTGAATCCTTTCTGATGCTCTACAGTAATTTGATACAGAAAAACTGGCGTTACTTACCTGACTATTTTAAAATCCTTTCTAATCTGATGGAATCCAATAACACCAATTTTGATACCAATTAAAACCTGTATAGTCCGACCCTCCTTCCTATCTGACATGTATGTACAAGGTGTGAGATACAACATTTTTCTCTCAACTCTGTTCTACATATACAAGTTTTCAGTTTCCACTTTCTTTCTGTACTTTATCTTCCACTCCTGGTGTCCCTCCTCTGTCCTCATCTGACCCTGACTGTTGAGATGGTGTTGAATCCCATAATAACAAAACAGACCCATCATAATGTTAATTATAATGTCATTTTTTTTTTTTTTTGCTAGGTTTAAAAAGAATTGGTATAGTGTGACTTATCTATACACTATAGCTATATAAGTACAATATGTATACATGGCCTAATCAGTTATACACATCCCTACCAAGACACAGGCACTTTTCTTGGAAAAAGGATAAGTGCACTTTAAAAAGCACAAATACAGTTTGCTTACCACACTTACCTGCGTATAAGATATATAGTTTATTAACTCCCCTATTTCTAAGGGTCATTGTTTTTAATCAGGATAATATAATACATGATTTGTCCTTTCACAAGATCCCCATTTCCCATATCTAATGTTGTTAATAAAACGGAAAAGTCATTTCACCAATAATTTTCATCAATACCTATTACCATTGTTGGTTTTCTGGTTTTTCTGCTTCTGTGTCAGAAACAACCACCATATCGCTAATTGCGCCATTCATAGACTAATACTATTATAATGCACTGCTTATTGTTTAAAGGTCAGTCACATAATGTAATTTCTGCAACTTAAAAAAATTAATAAAACTTTTGCTTCACAATATAGCAAATTCAGATGTGGAAAAAATCCTAGCTAATATCCAAGTTTTCTTACAATTTGTCAAAACTTAAAAAACTGAAGCAAATTACGGTGATTACAACTCAAGTGAAATTTTACAATTTTGAGAATCCTTAAAAAAGTTTTATTTCAACAAATTTAAATAATGAAAAGAGCAATATAATATGCATTATGTAAATTTCATAATTTGCATTTTGTTGAATTTGATCTTGGATTGTGTTTTCAGTTTGTGATTTGTTAAATTGATTTAGATCTAGTGTTTTGTTCTGTGTGTTAGGTCACCTAGGTGTCCACAGCTACGATGAGATGGCTTGCATCATGTACCCCAGTGAGTTGGATTTGATGTATCCAGTACATAACACCATTGGCTGTTATTTATAGCAATGTGGCTTTGAATGGCACTAACACAATTATAACGTTCTGCTGAACCTTGCAACCTTTTATTGGACAGAAATGTTACTCTAATGAAGTCAAATACACAAAATTTTGTAAAGACAAGTAAAAATATATGTGAAGTAGAAAAACTATAGAATCTCGATGTTTATTATTCTCCATGAAACACATTTACACTCTGTCCGTCTGTCTGTGCATGCTTCCGTCTGTCTGTCTGTCCTTCTGTCACAGGACTTTTCTGGACTTTAACTCAAAACCATTTTACTCAACTTAATAAAACTTTCTGTACATATTTGGTTAGTGTCTAGTTGTACAATTCGCTATTGACATTTCATTTTTTATATTTTTTTCTGTTACCATGGAAATATAGTAAAAAACCCCACAAAATTAGTGTTAACTTTCCTTTCAGGGCTATAAATTTGAAACCATTCCACTCAACTCAATAAAACTTTCTGTAAATATTAGGTTAGTGCCTAGTTGTACAATTTGCTATTGATTCATTTTTTCTATTTTTTTCTGTTACCATGGAAATATAGTAAAAAAAAAACACAAAATTAGTGTTAACTTTCCTTTCAGGGCTATAAATTTGAAGCTGTTCCACTCACCTCCTCAATTCTTTCTGTATATATACAGTAAGTGCCCAAGTTGGGCCTTTTTTATTGCCAACATTTCATTACTTATCTTCCTTTTACTATCAAATTGAAAAAATTTGGTGACTTCTTTTATTTTTTCAGACCTTATAGTGTGTTGCATGAATTTGTTCATGGACAATACCAAGCTCTATTCAAATATCAACAGTCAAACACACAGGATCTACATCAAGTTATAAACTCTTACTACAAGGTTGATATATATATATATAATGTTGAAGTTGAGGAGATGTAAGGAATTTTAATTGATAATTGACAATTGACAAAGAAAGAAGTTTTATTTGGCTCTAACACTTTCACTGTATTAGATGTTTTGGTGATAGTAGTGATACACAGTATGAGGGACATCACAAATTGTTATAAATATGGTATATATATGACGTCTTTATATAAGATACCATATTTCACACCACTAGTTAGGTGTGGCAGATTATGCCAAGGTTTGTGGTTCTTTGTTTATTTAAAATAAAAAAGGAGTAAAGATTATGTCCCAGTATATCACAATTTAACGGGTTATTGTGTCTAAAAAAGTGCTGACATTTCTTCACTTCTGTTGTTTTTGGAAATGGTTAGCTGCATTCTACTAGACACAAAAGGTGTACAACTTCTCAGACAGGTAGTCATGTCTACACACTTAAGACATGTAGACCAGAATGATTGTCTTGGAAGCATTCAGTCCATAGCAACTGGTGTCTTGTCTATTTTTGTGATTTTGACAGTAAAATATAATTAAATCAAATCAGAAACAGAATATGTGTCATACTGATCTAGTGATTTCTACATAAAAAGATGACAGAATATGTGTCATACTGATCTAGTGATTTCTACATAAAAAGATGACAGAATATGTGTCATACTGATCTAGTGATTTCTACATAAAAAGATGACAGAATATGTGTCATACTGATCTAGTGATTTCTACATAAAAAGATGACAGAATATGTGTCATACTGATCTAGTGATTTCTACATAAAAAGATGACAGAATATGTGTCATACTGATCTAGTGATTTCTACATAAAAAGATGACAGAATATGTGTCATACTGATCTAGTGATTTCTACATAAAAAGATGACAGAATATGTGTCATACTGATCTAGTGATTTCTACATAAAAAGATGACAGAATATGTGTCATACTGATCTAGTGATTTCTACATAAAAAGATGACAGAATATGTGTCATACTGATCTAGTGATTTCTACATAAAAAGATGACAGAATATGTGTCATACTGATCTAGTGATTTCTACATAAAAAGATGACAGAATATGTGTCATACTGATCTAGTGATTTCTACATAAAAAGATGACAGAATATGTGTCATACTGATCTAGTGATTTCTACATAAAAAGATGACAGAATATGTGTCATACTGATCTAGTATATACTGTAATAAGCCTAGGGTCAATATAACATGTAACTTCTGACTCCAATTAGAGGGATAACTTAATACAAGGTCATCAAAATTCAACCTTATTACTAAGGGACCTATTAAAGGATAGACGCAATGAACTATGATTATATAGAACGGATCGCTTAGAAATATAAATAAATTATAGAATGTATTCATATTAGTGAGAATATTTACCTATAGATATCTGAAACTATGGTTTTATGTTATCAGGATGGTGATAGACAAATTTAACTTTAACAGATTAGTGTATATCAGATCTATGATAATGAATGATAGGAATATAAGCTGAGTGTCAGGTTTACCAACAATATACACATTGAATATCTAGTGTCTTAGTAAGTCCACCTTCTCCTACCAATATTGACATTTTTTCAATCAATTTGGATTTTCCTCAGTCACTTCCTAGGCTTCTAAATTTAGGCCTTAGCCTCACTGAGTCTAAGAAAGACGAAACAGTTAAATTCAATGTTTGGCTCTACTTTATCTAACTCTAAATTTGTGCCATTCACTTGTGTGTCTTTTGTACAATTATTTTAATGTCAGTGTGCTGATATACAAGTTTGATTTTGACTCCGGTCGAGAATTCCATACAAGTATTTCTGTCTTAAAGTTACTGTCTGGATCTCATGCTAGTCTTCCTTATAAATCAATACAATACCTAACAGGTCACATCATGCATTAAATTCATAAAAAACAACTTCCAACATTGTTACAGAACATATACAGGTGAAGATAATAATTGGGAACCATTATAGGATATTTATACTCAAAAGAAAAACTTTAATGTGGAGGAATAATTAAGATATGGAATGTTATTTTGTTATGTAACATCTGTGTGGTTGGCTGTGTGTACATCACTCCTATGGTTCTTCTGCCTACTTTGTCGTATCCTCACCCAAATGTTTGTTTTGATTTTGTGTTTTTGTTTATTTACTGTGTTTAAAAATGTGTTTATTTATTTCTATATTTGTTTTTTTTTATATTTATAGTCATTAGTCTGTTACTTGTACATATGTGTGAAGCTCATCAAATCTTATATTACAGTATTGTGTAGCTGTCAAAGTTATTGGAAGTTATTCCATTCCAGAATGCAAGAATCAGTCTAAAGTAATTGAAAGAAGAATACTGGAAACTTTTCAAAATGTTTCACTAGTCAGTGATAATATACCACTTTGTGTTGGCTAGCTAGATATCTGGCAATCTTTCAGGCTGGATAGATGGCTGCAGTGGGTAGTCGGCATTCTTCCTATTATGGTGACTGACTGGTTGACTCTCTGACTATCTTGGTGACTGTCTTGGTGACTGTCTTGCTGGCTGTCTTGGTGACTGTCTTGGTGACTGTCTTGCTGGCTGTCTTGGTGACTGTCTTGCTGGCTGTCTTGGTGACTGTCTTGGTGACTGTCTTGGTGACTGTCTTGCTGGCTGTCTTGGTGACTGTCTTGGTGACTGTCTTGGTGACTGTCTTGCTGGCTGTCTTGGTGACTGTCTTGGTGACTGTCTTGCTGGCTGTCTTGGTGACTGTCTTGGTGACTGTCTTGGTGACTGTCTTGCTGGCTGTCTTTTTGACTGTTTTGCTGGCTGTTTGCATCAAAGTTTTATTTTGTTTCGTGATATGCTTGAGTGTTGTGTCTTATGCCAACTAAATAAAGAGTTATGGCCCTTTCTCCACATTTTTAAAACATTTTTTTATATACTTAGATTACAGTGTTTAACCAATGTGGAATTTTCTTGACATTTTGCCAGATTGAAAATTAGAATGTAAAGTATTGCAAAGAATATGTAAGATCTGCACCCTGTAATCATTATATACCCAATGTGATTGATGATTCAGTACTTAATGTAGTATCAGATTCTCCACTTGGACGTGAGATGGTGTCTGTGTCGTGTATTTATCCATGTAGGGTCTCTTGTTTCTGTAGTTTTCATCTCACAGCAGTCATCCTGCATGCTTAAGCGACATTTTCCATGCCAGCAAGAGTGATTACTAAAATCCACATTCCTTATTTTAAGTATTTGAAATCATTTTAGAATTCTAATGTCAATTTAGCAATTACAGAATTTTCTTTTTTTTTCAACAGTTGTAGTTTTATGTTATAATGTAAACTCTGTAAGTGTAACATGTTTTGTATTGTTGTGTTCTATCAGGACACTAATATGTATCTTTAAATACATTATAATGATGAATGATCAATCGTATTCAAATATTGATAATATCAAAGAGAATTTAATTGAAAATTAATTTATTTCCACAGAGAAAGATTATATAGCTCCTGAGAGTAAGGCAGACTTGTTACATCTTATTTTATTTTTAAAACTTTTAGAATTTTATGTTTTTAATCAATTTATATATTTAGTATTATGTTGGGGTTTTTTTTATTAAAGCACTGCTTTAATATTGCAAGGCATTATTTACTTCTTTTTAATACACATATATATCAAATTAATAAGGTCTGTGAAAAAATTATTTATGATTAAGCATACAAAGCATGAACTCACATTAATATTTTTGGGGATTCTTTAATTTAAAGCGGTTTCATCTTAGTTTTTGATACTTAGACAACGCTTTATGGAAACAATGACAAGTTATTTGGACACCATTTCACCTGTAGGATACTGGAGCCTTTTGATGTAGATGAAATTGAATTGTTTTTTTCTGTATGGAATATGACATAGGTTTTGTAGTCGTAAATGTGATTTAAAGTGCCATTGCATTCAAGTTGATTAGATAAAAAGATTACTGGGTTTTCATAGCAACAGAGGTACTTGGTTACCTTTGCAACAAGGTAAATTGGTAACAACAGCAATTTTCATTACATTGAAGATGATTGTAAGGTTACAGTGGTAACTAAGAGAATCCACCTAGTGATGATGATGATGATGATGATGAAAGTTTTACTAAACCCTGCATGGTAACATGTTACAACTATTGTATTTGTCTGAAATAGTTTGTCACAACTTCTGTTGTTCTTGTTGCTTGTTTGCACACAAGAAAGTGTTATAAAAATGTTCATGGGAAATAACTTTGTCTATTATGAATAATTTGTTTTTAATTATCTGAAAGGATGTTTTTACAAAATGGGTGTTTTTTTTTCCAGCTCAGCAGCAGATATTAAAAGTTCCTAATTATCTGTTATTGTCTTTATACTTTAACTATATTCCATGGTTCTCACCTGATACTGTTCTGTTGTACATCCTGCACTTATATACTGCCATCTGGTGGCCAAATTATCAAAAATGAAAAATTTAGATGAAAGAAAGCAATTAGTGACCAGGATTTTCTTATAATTCTTCTGCTTTGAAATTCTGACGGAATGAGGCATTGCTGATGATACATATTGTAATGATAATAACTGTAAAAGATTTGATGATCATGATATACATGCACACTGTATTAAAAATATTTCATGCCTTATTTCTGAAATGTCAAAAAGTAGTTTTACTCAAACTAAGACTCTGATGATTTATGTTTAATGTTAAGTACTCATAGGAACTTACTATATGTTAGCTCAAAAAATCTATTTAAATCTCTGCATGGTAATAGTGGAAATGTGTTGATATATATTTTTTCAAGTTAGTGGTACAGGCCCAATAGGCCTCTTGTTTCAAGTACCAGTAATGAAAGGGTACAAATCTAATTCAGGAAAAGGATGAAAGTTTTTGTGTAGAAGTTAGAGTAGAGATTAAAAAAAAAAGTTTAGAGGTTAAGGCCAAAAACAAATATGGAATTTTGTGTAGAAGTTAAAGAAAAATAATGTACAGAATTGATAGGGAAGACACATTGCTGAAGTAGATTTTGTTGTGTTGTGATCTGTACTGTAGTGTGCACGTTTTGTTGTTACAGCTTTGATAGAACGCCATTATCTGACTGTCCATCTCCCTTTAGCCAGTGACCACCACCGGCGATCATGGTCAAGCATATTTTGCCTTGGGACTGATAGCCTTAAAGGTAATCCTGACTTATCTCCCCTTGATATTTCCTGCCTTTGTCATGTATGAGTGTTTGTAAGTGTAATTGATTATTGTAAATTTTTAGTGCAATTTAGTCTGGTCATTATCTTTTGCAATTTGCTTTTTTTTCCCCAGCTCATCTGACCCAATGGGCCAAGTGAGCTTATGGCATACTGCAGTGTCCATCGTCTGTCCTTTCTCTTCCACCCCTCAACTGTAAAAATTGCTGTTAGTTGTGAACCACTTTCAGGATTTTCACCAAATTTGGTCAAAAGCATCCTTGATGGAAAGGAATGAAATCTGATATAAATGTTTGGTCATGGTTCCCAGGATACTGAAATGTAGGGCCCATAAGGGGAAATTTTGAAATCTTTCTCCTCTTATAGGAATGATTATTTTTTTGCCCAAATTAGGTCTTTAGGTGGGAAGGACAGGGCTAAATGAAGAAAAATAGAACAAATTGTTTAAAATCTTTCTTACTGTAGGAAGGATTGGATTTTGCTTAAATTTAGTCTGAAGCATTCATAGACCCCTTGGGCATGAAGGTTGAGGCCCAATAGAGGAAATACGGAAAATTCTTTAAAATCCTACTTTTCCTAGGGGAATGATTGGATTTTGCTCCAATTTGGTCTTAAGCATGGTTTATGAAAGGGAATTTAGTTTGTATAAACAATAGTTCTCAGCATGTTGGAGCAGGAGGGATGGGCCCAATAGGAAAATTGATTAAATTTTTCAAAATACTCCTTCCATTTTCCTCCTTTTTTCACCAAACATGTTCTGAAGCATTCTTGGTTGAAGAGGGTTTCTTTAAACAACTTCTCAATAACTAACAGACCATATATTTTGATATTTGGCTCGTAATATTCTAGAATGAAGCCCGACAAAGATTGTGAAAAGAAATGACCTTGACTCATATTCTAGGTCACAGGGGGTCAAATTTGTAAAACCTTTAGAAAACTTCTTCTCATGAACTAAAAGGCCTGGAAGCATGATATTTTGCTGGTATTTACCTAGGATGAAACCCCAAAAAAATTGCGAAAAGAAATGACCTTGACTTACATTCAAGGTTACAGGTTATAAAAACCTTTCAAGGACTTCTTCTCATGAACTTTTCCCTAGAGGTATGATATTTGGCTGATAGGTACATTTGGCCTCTTGTTTAAATTTGTTTTGTTTTTTTTTTGTCTAAAAAAATGAACAGCTTTAAGTTTTAACTTATTGTCTCTTGTGTTAAAGTTAACCTAATAGACCTAAAATTAAATTTTTTAGCCTAATAACTATCTCTATCATAAAACTAGAATGAAAATGAAAAAATGTGCAGTAAAACATTAAAATTAAGTTTTGAAATAACTTCTGAATAAAAACGTATCTTCAAATGGACTGCCTTTATTAAAGATAAAATTACTTATGAAGGAAAAATTCACAAACACAAAACCAATCATATGTCAAAAAGGTTTACATACATTTATAATAACCAATTTGTCAATCAAATAAATATGTATAAAAAACATCATGCCTATCCTTTATAGATATAAATTAAGGCTTTTCTAAAAGCAATTTTATCTTTTTCTAAGGTAATTTTTTTATTTGGATTTTAGAATTTAGATTAACAACTTTAAACAATAAGAGATATTTGGTGTGGTTTCACAATAATTATTTGTGAAAGTACAAATATTTTCAGTATCAAACTAAAAAAATAAATGATTATAATAAAGGAATATATCTTCTGCCTATTACATTCAGCCATGTATGTAAAACCAAACAAGCTACTGTACATGTAACCTATAGAGATATATTGTAAAAACCTAACACCGATTATGTGTGGTTTGATTTTGTATTTAACAAAATAGGTACAAAAGATTTTGAATTCTTCATTAGTGTAGAAGGTTTCAAGGTATTTAGAGTTATCTACCCTTTGACATATTTTATGAGACCTGTCAAGTATCCTGGAATAGAATTTGTTTACTTTTTCCCCTTTGTCATATTCAAATTTATCCTGCATTAAGCCCAGGGAAGCCAACATATCATATCTTGGTCAAGGCCATGAGGAGGGTTGTATGGATTGTATCTGGGTGAAGGTCATGAGGAGGGTTTTTGTAGCTTTATATCTGGGTCAAGGTCATGATAAGGGTTGTATGGATTGTATCTGGGTGAAGGTCATGAGGGTTTTTGTAGGTTTATATCTGGGTCAAGGTCATGATAAGGGTTGTATGGATTGTATCTGGGTGAAGGTCATGAGGAGGGTTTTTGTAGGTTTATATCTGGGTCAAGGTCATGATAAGGGTTGTATGGATTGTATCTGGGTCAAGGTCATGAGGAGGGTTTTTGTAGGTTTATATCTGGGTCAAGGTCATGATAAGGGTTATAAAGATTTTACTGGACAATAAACTAACATTGGTTTGGTAAACTCTTTGTAATACAAATGTTGGGTGTGAGCTTTAATTACTAATGCAAATTTATTCCTGGATGAATATCACATGATTCACTTGTGCAAAAAATGTGTTACTATGGTAACAATAATAATTGTTTTTATTTAAGATTCTCTTTTAACCTTGTCTTCATATCCTTAACACCCATTGGGGTCAGTTAGGGTCAATGTTACCAGATATAAACACCCATTGGGGTCAGTTAGGGTCAATGTTACCAGATATAAACACCCATTGGGGTCAGTAAAGGTCAACGTTACCAGATATAAACACCCATTGGGGTCAGTTAGGGTCAATGTTACCAGATATAAACACCCATTGGGGTCAGTTAGGGTCAATGTTACCAGATATAAACACACATTGGGGTCGTTTATGGAAAATGTTACTTGGTAGTAACACCCAGCGGCGTCGATTAGGGTAAATATTGTTAGGTATAAGTGATTTTTGTCTGGGTTTGTAGACTCTCTTCAAACTTAACAATAATTAAAGATTTGTAAGTTCATTAAATCTAAACATTCAAAGATTTATCAAAAACAAGCTGCAGTTTCATATTTGATTAATAAATGATTCCAGGTTCGTACTATAAGAATATTGTATGTTTGTAAATGATTAAGCCTTGATGTCTATTTATAAATGATTAAGCCTTGATGTCTATTTATAAATGAATAAGCCTTGATGTCTATTTATAAATGATTAAGCCTTGATGTCTATTTATAAATGATTAAGCCTTGATGTCTATTTATAAATGATTAAGCCTTGATGTCTATTTATAAATGATTAAGCCTTGATGTCTATTTATAAATGGAGTGATGTGATAATTAGTCGGGTATAGTTATAGGTTGGTTATTCCATTATGCATGTGATCTTTACATCTGCTTTATTCTGTAACTGTCGTTGTGTCAGACTGCTTATGTAGGTGTATACACAAACTGTTATTGCTCCTCATAATTAAAAGCACTGTATTCCTGAAATTTACACAAATTTGCAGCAATTTTCTCTACAAGCTGCTTTTTTTATTATAGTCACGCTTCACTGAAATCTATGCTTTAAAGTACAGCTTTATTCCCTTTATAAAAACCTTTCGATATTCCTTTTCTCTCATCAAATAATTTTTGTTTCAATTTTTTCATCTAAAGTGAACTTTCTTATTCTTCATTGTTTTCCATGTGAAAAAAAAGTTTTGTTTACGTCAGAAAATATCTTTATGTTTAAAAAGAACCAGTTGCTTAAAATGAACCTTAAAATCCAGTGTATGTAGACAAACAAGCAAATGTTAAGGAACAGATACCAAAAACTTTGTTATTAAAGGAAATCTTAAAAAAAAAAGACAATAACTTAGTGATTTATATTACAAATAAAAGCAATGTTAGGTGATAGTAAAAAAGGACATATTGAATTATCCTTGAATATTCCATCTTTTAAGTATGCCCATCAGAACACAAATATCATGTATGTATATATATACATACATCCATACATATCATGTGCATCAGATCAATTCTACTGTTCATTTTTACAAAGAACAGAAGAAGAAAAGCTGTGTTTGGTGTAAAATTTTAGATGTACTGATGAATTAATTTTTTTGTAATTATTCAAAAACTGAAAATTGTATATATAGAAGCATTGATGAATATAGCATGTGTGTTTATGTGATGTATGGATTCAATGTGCTCTCCTGTTCTATTGACTAGGTTTAGACGAAAATGTGATCCCGGTTATGGCGCGAGCAAAGTCTGCGTCGGTCCTAGGAACTTCGGGTATGAATACAGGGAGTGTGAAGGCACAATCTGATCCCTTAATTCTGATCAGGCATGGCACTATCATGTTGTTTAAGATTAGAATGGAACAGTCATACATTATCATAAACTTTCTGGTATAAAATCACACTAGGATGGGCTTTGTTTGATTTCTTTATCATTTCATTTAGAGCACTTTCCTGTTCTCTGTTCTTTAGTTTCCTTCACTCCTTTTTCCCTTCACTCCTTTAATCTTCCTTCAATCCCTTCTTCCTCTACTTCCTTTAAGTTTTCTTCATCCTCTTAACTGTCCTTCTTTCCTGTAATATTCTTCTTGTATTTCCTCCTCACACCTTTATACTCTCCCTCACTCCCTGCACTTTATTCCCTCTTTTACTTTCTTTCTATTCTCCCTGTTCCTTCCCTTATCTGTCACTCTCTCTAAAGTTCAATCTAACCCTCCTATTACTTGTCTTGTTTGTAACTTTGATTTCAACCCTTTTTCTTTCATATTCATTATTTTCTTACTTCTTCACCTGAATTGATATCCAAACAGATGAACCCAGGAGTATAACTAAAAGGCTGATCTCCTTAACAGTCTGACACAAAAAACCTCCATATTTAGTAAAACCTGAGAGGCTGACCTCATAAAATTTTACAAAATCTCCATGTTTAGTAAAGTTTTGGAGTCTGACGTCAAAGTCTTACAAAATCTCCATGTTTAGTTAAGTTTTGGAGTCTGACGTCAAAGTCTTGCGAAATCTCCATGTTTAGTAAAGTTTTTGAGTCTGGCGTCAAAGTCTTACAAAATCTCCATGTTTAGTAAAGTTTTTGAGTCTGGCGTCAAAGTCTTACAAAATCTCCATGTTTAGTAAAGTTTTTGAGTCTGGCGTCAAAGTCTTACAAAATCTCCATGTTTAGTAAAGTTTTGGAGTCTGACTTCAAAGTCTTACAAAATCTCCATGTTTAGTAAAGTTTTGGAGTCTGACATCAAAGTTTTACAAAATCTCCATGTTTAGTAAAGTTTTGGAGTCTGGCGTCAAAGTCTTACAAAATCTCCATGTTTAGTAAAGTTTTTGAGTCTGGCGTCAAAGTCTTACAAAATCTCCATGTTTAGTAAAGTTTTGGAGTCTGACCTCAAAGACTTACAAAATCTCCATGTTTAGTAAAGTTTTTGAGTCTGACGTCAAAGTCTTACAAATTCTCCATGTTAAATTAAATGTGGAAATCATGGCTTTGTTTGTCTATTTATGATATTCATTTATCATTATTTTGGTTTTGTTGTTTTAGTACGCCAGTATTACTTCTGAGAAATTGGCTAAATAAGTTATTTTTCATTTGTGAATATTGCTTTCCTTATTTATGAATAATAATTCATTTTGTCAGTAAGATCAACTGACTTGTCAGACAAATAATTCATTTTGTCAGTAAGGTCAACTGACTTGTCAGACAAATAATTCATTTTGTCAGTAAGGTCAACTGACTTGTTATACAAATAATTCATTTTGTCAGTAAGGTCAGCTGTGTTGTCAGACAAATAATTCATTTTGTCCTTCAGTTTTACTGACTTGTCAGACTAATAATTCATTTTGTCCTTTAGTTCAACTGTTTTGTCAGACAAATAATTCATTTTGTCCTTTAGTTCAACTGACTTGTCAGACAAATAATTCATTTTGTCCTTTAGTTCAACTGACTTGTCAGACAAATAATTCATTTTGTCCTTTAGGTTAACTGTCTTGTCAGACAAATAATTCATTTTGTCCTTTAGTTCAACTGACTTGTCAGACAAATAATTCATTTTGTCCTTCAGTTTTACTGTCTTGTCAGACAAATAATTCATTTTGTCCTTTAGGTTAACTGTCTTGTCAGACAAATAATTCATTTTGTCCTTTAGTTCAACTGACTTGTCAGACAAATAATTCAGTTCAACTGACTTGTCAGACAAATAATTCAGTTTTACTGTCTTGTCAGACAAATAATTCATTTTGTCCTTTAGGTTAACTGTCTTGTCAGACAAATAATTCATTTTGTCCTTTAGTTCAACTGAATTGTCAGACAAATAATTCATTTTGTCAGTAAGTTCAACTGACTTGTCAGACTAATAATTCATTTTGTCAGTAAGGTCAACTGACTTGTCAGACTAATAATTCATTTTGTCAGTAAGTTCAACTGACTTGTCAGACAAATAATTCATTTTGTCAGTAAGGTCAACTGACTTGTCAGACAAATAATTCATTTTGTCAGTAAGGTCAACTGACTTGTTATACAAATAATTCATTTTGTCAGACTAATAATTCATTTTGTCAGTAAGTTCAACTGACTTGTCAGACTCATAATTCATTTTGTCCTTTAGTTCAACTGTTTTTTCAGACAAATAATAAATTTTGTCCTTTAGTTCGACTGACTTGTCAGACAAATAATTCATTTAGTCAGTAAGGTCAACTGACTTGTCAGACAAATAATTCATTTTGTCAGTAAGGTCAACTGACTTGTCAGACAAATAATTCATTTTGTCAGTAAGGTCAACTGACTTGTTATACAAATAATTCATTTTGTCAGTAAGGTCAGCTGTTTTGTCAGACAAATAATTCATTTTCTCCTTCAGTTCAACTGACTTGTCAGACTCATAATTCATTTTGTCCTTTAGTTCAACTGTTTTTTCAGACAAATAATTCATTTTGTCCTTCAGTTTTACTGACTTGTCAGACTCATAATTCATTTTGTCCTTTAGTTCAACTGTTTTGTCAGACAAATAATAAATTTTGTCCTTTAGTTCGACTGACTTGTCAGACAAATAATTCATTTTGTCAGTAAGGTCAACTGACTTGTCAGACAAATAATTCATTTTGTCAGTAAGGTCAACTGACTTGTCAGACAAATAATTCATTTTGTCAGTAAGGTCAACTGACTTGTCAGACAAATAATTCATTTTGTCAGTAAGGTCAACTGACTTGTCAGACAAATAATTCATTTTGTCTGTAAGGTCAACTGACTTGGCCAAATTTAAAAAAACAGGCATGAATCATCTATTCAATAATAAATGTATGTTTTTCTGTAGACTAAACACCAGATCTAATTCTCCCCAGTATCAGACCAAGCAGCTTATTATACAGAGATTGATAAACGATTCCAACCAAGAATTGATATTTCAGATGTAAGGTAAATGTAGGCCTATGTTTGTGATAAACACCTTAAGTTAAAAAATCATACCACAGACTTAAGACAAAAATCATACCATAGACTTAAGACAAAAATCATACTCCAGACTTAAGACAAAAAACATACCACAGACTTAAGACAAAAATCATACCATAGACTTAAGACAAAAATCATACTCCAGACTTAAGACAAAAAACATACCACAGACTTAAGACAAAAATCATACCATAGACTTAAGACAAAAATCATACTCCAGACTTAAGACAAAAAACATACCACAGACTTAAGACATAAATCGTACTAAGGACTTAAGACAAAAATCATACTCCAGACTTAAGACAAAAAACATACCACAGACTTAAGACATAAATCGTACTAAGGACTTAAGACAAAAAACATACCACAGACTTCAGAGGAAAATTTTGCAACCGACACATATTTAACTTGCTTCTCTTTCTTCTGCAGGCCATGCTTGCACTTAGCATTTACAGGCGATATAAATGCCAATAGAAACATAGCTGTACAAAAGGTTTTCCAAATCTATGAATCATTGTCTTTGTGTTTTAATGCAATATGTTGGTTATGACAATCATAAAGCCTGTGAATGCTATCTGAATTTTGTATGGTTGTAAAGTGAAGAAAACAATCTAGATTTTCCTTCTTTTAGTGCAGAATTTGTAGGAGTTTTCTCTGAAGGATGTGTAAATATTGTTGTTTATCTTTTAAAAGGGTTTCTTCTGTATCCTCTGAAATGGAGGTCATTAAAATCAATCTAAGTTTATATTGTAATATTTTGGGTAATTTATGTCTTTTTACACAATATCTTTGATAAATTATGCCCCCCTTGACCCCCTTTCTAGACAGTATTTGTATTAAGTATCGACTTTGGATTGTTTTTTGTCTATGTCTGGATCTTAGGGTAGTAGTAGGAGTGGATTTGCTTTCTGTTTTTAATATTCTGTGATTGTAATCATCCTCAATGCCGGAGTCTTTTGTTGAAGATTGAATTCTTTCCAGTCTTTTCTGTAGTTTGTATTAGTGTGAATATTTTAACATTTTACAGACATTGTATGTCAGTCTGACACTGGTTAAAAAGGTCGTAATTCAGACATATACCATCAGAATATTTACTTTATTTTACACACTGATATTGTTAGGTGAAATAATTACAAAGAATATTGATGCTTCCTGTTGTGAATCTGTTTCTGATCAAATTATTTCATTATTTTATACATGTGACAACATACTTGATTATAAAGGACTGTTGTGTGATCTCATCATGATCCTAGTAATTACCTGATTCCTTTCTTCACATTTGTTGAATATTACCAGTGTTATGTTGCTAACATCTTCTTGCTCCCCGTTCTGTTGCTTTTGTTGGCCATTCATTCACTCCGATATAAAATCCTTCTTCCCAATATAACTAAGATTTGGACATGACCTTTGGAAACAAATTTTTGAAAAAGAAAATCTGTCTTTATTTGTTTGGTATGATATACTTTCATATCTGCTCAGAGAATGGAGCTCCAGTCACGTAGCTGAAAAACAAGTGTGTCACAGCGTGCTACCTGACCACCCTGAATAAATTAATCAGTCTGTGTGTAGTCTAATACTGTGCTTTTCTCAGAATACAAAATATTTCTGTGTATGGATAACCTATATATCTATATATCCAAGTGTATATAAATATTGATTCTCAACACTTAAGAGCCTGAAGATACCTAGACACGGCAAAAATTCTTTTTAGTTTAGCTCAAGACGGTTACATGGAAGACAAAATATTTCATTGGAAATATATCAGTGTAACAGTCATGAGTTAACCGTGAGTTTTTGCCATGGCCAGGTATCTGCTGTCTTTCAACATTAATGTGGTCAGAAGAATCCTTCGGGGAGGAGAACCAAGTGTATATAAATATTGATTCTCTGCACCTAAGAGCCTAAGGGGCAAGGTCAAATAGGTGAAAAAGAGTAAATTCTTTAAAATCCTACTCTTCCTATAGGAATGAAAGTGTATTGCCCAAATTTGGTGGGAAGCATTCACAGCTAAAGGGGAATCAGTCTTGTGTAAACATTAGACCTCGGTCCCCTGGGCTGGGAGGGGTAGGGCCCAATGGAGGAAATACATTAAATTCTTAAAACTTTTATTCTTCCTGTACAAGAATGATTGGATTTTGCCAAAGTTTTTTATGAAGTATTCTTGGGGGAAGAGAAATCAGCTCTGTAAACAGTGTGTTTTGGCCCCATGGGAAGAGAGCAGTGGGGCCCAATCGGGGAAGTAGACCAAATTCTTTAAAATCATACTTCTCCGTTAGGTCAGAAGCATCCATACAAGTTGGTGAAGTGGACTAAAGTTTTTATTTTTTAAGGTTCTCAGCCCACAGGGACCTGAGGGGTGGGGCTCAAAAGGGGAAATTTTGCAAGTTCTTTAAAATCCCTGTGCCAAAATTTTGTCTGAAGCATTCTTAGGTGAAGAGGAATGAATCTTGTGTAAATGTTAGGTCTTGGCCCTCCTGGGAGGGAGGGGGTAGGGGCCTACTAGGGAAAACAGAGGAAATTCTTTAAAATTCCTGCTCCAGGTATTGAAATTATTGGATTTTGCCCAAATAAGGGGAATCAGCTCTGTAGAAACAATGGATGTTGACTCCCTGGAGTAAGAGGAGAGGGGCCCAATTTGGGAATTTAAGTCCTTAAAATCAGTTTTCTGTACAAGAATATTGTCCAAGTTTAGTCTGAAGCAATTTTTATGGATAATGAATCAGACTTCTGTTTGACCACAAGTGTGGGACCCAATAGGAAAAGTATTTGTCATATTTGAAATTCTTTGTTAAATGGCAGAATAGCATAATTAGCCGTATGAGCAATACAGGCCTATTGGTCCTCTTGTTCACTCAAGTTATTTTTTGTTTTCCTGGAGCAACTCTACATAAAAATTTAAGCCATCAACAAAACAAAAGAGTAGGCCAAAAGAATGGAAGTTGCCAAGTTCATAGTTATAGAGAAAAGTTCATAACACCACATTTCCAGGGGAAAGTTAAATTGTGTAGACAACACTAACTGTAGAGGCTTGCTTTTTTGTTTAATGTTTAATTTAGAATTTGTGTTCCCTCTCTGTTGTGCATTCTTTTTGCCTCATTATGCTGCACGCATTGTATTTAAGCATGCTCACTGTTTCTTTTGTAGTATTAGTGACTTTGATAGAAACCTATCACAATGTTTTATTGTAGTTCAGTAGTGGCTCAATGAAATGAAAAATTCTGCAGTCTGATATAAAACAAATGTGACAAAGTCATTATTTATTTCAATGCTTCTTCAAGGATTTGAACCCAGAACCCTGGTAGATACTGACTGCACTCTACCACTAGCCTTGAGACAGCTTCTCTTTAGCTCGATCGGTTGAGCGTCAGACTAGTAAACTAGAGGTCCCAGGATCAGATCATAGCAGAACATTATGATAAATGATGACCTCAGTTGTACAGGAAGTCACATATCTATCAAATTTCTTTAAGTATGACAGAATGTGATTTATACTTTAGTTGTGTCGGTTTGATCAGCATTTAATGTTTCCTTATATGGGATACACAGAGGTTACAACATGTAATACAGGTGTTTCAGAGTATTTCTTTCAGATTGGTGATGTCGATGGAATAAAAGTTCTAATAAAACAACCAGTAGATTTTAATGCATCGTTTTGATGATTTACATGGTCACTTTTGTTGGACACATGACCGGTGTGGAGCATGACAAATGACCAGTGTGTAACATCAAATGACCGGTGTGGAGCATGACAAATGACCAGTGTGTAACATCAAATGACCAGTGAGGAGCATGACAAATGACCAGTGTGTAACAACAAATGACCAGTGTGGAGCATGACAAATGACCGGTGAGGAGCATGACAAATGACCAGTGTGTTTACTACATACTGTTTTCGACAGTAGAAAAAGTTGGCTGATTCCATACCATCTCGTACACTACGTACATCACTGTTAGTACACTTCACACTAGTCATTTAACTGATAACGATGACTGTGTAGATCTCGTACACTACGTATGTCAGTGCTAGTATACTCCACACTGGTCATTTGTCTGATAACGATGACTGTGTAGATCTCGTACACTACGTACGTCACTGTTAGTACACTTCACACCGGTCATTTGTCTGATGACGATGACTGTGTAGATCTCGTACACTTCGTACGTCAGTGCTTGCACACTAAACACTGGTCATTTGTCTGATGACGATGACTGTGTAGATCTCGTACACTACGTACGTCAGTGCTAGTATACTCCACACTGGTCATTTGTCTGATAACGATGACTGTGTAGATCTCGTACACTACGTACGTCAGTGCTAGTACACTCCACACTGGTCATTTGTCTGATGACGATGACTGTGTAGATCTCGTACACTACGTACGTCAGTGCTTGTACACTAAACACTGGTCATTTGTCTGATGACGATGACTGTGTAGATCTCGTACACTACGTACGTCAGTGCTAGTACACTCCACACTGGTCATTTGTCTGATGACGATGACTGTGTAGATCATTTGTCTGATGACACTGTGTACGTACGTCAGTGCTAGTAGTGCGTACACCCACACTGGTCATTTGTCTGATGACGATGACTGTGTAGATCTCGTACACTACGTACGTCAGTGCTAGTACACTCCACACTGGTCATTTGTCTGATGACGATGACTGTGTAGATCTCGTACACTACGTACGTCAGTGATAGTACACTCCACACTGGTCATTTGTCTGATGACGATGACTGTGTAGATCTCGTACACTACGTAGGTCAGTGATAGTATACTCCACACTGGTCATTTGTCTGATGATGATGACTGTGTAGATCTCGTACACTACGTACGTCAGTGATAGTATACTCCACACTGGTCATTTGTCTGATGACGATGACTGTGTAGATCTCGTACACTACGTACGTCAGTGATAGTACACTCCACACTGGTCATTTGTCTGATGATTGTGACCGTGTAGTTATAGAAACTCTTCTACTGGTTGTGTTATAAGTACATTTATTTTATATACGACAAGTGTTTGTGGTATATGGTACATTGGAATTTCTCTCATTCCAGTTACTTATTTATTAACAGTTACATAAAACATGAGCTGTAGCTGTTATAACTTTTAAAAAATGACCAGCAAGTATGAAAGAAATACCATATACATGTTTGTGTGACAGGTTTCTTCCACAAGAAAAAGCTGTTCAAATTGAAATAGACCTGCTCTGCACCAACATGTTTTGTTTATACATCAGCTATGGAGTAATGATATGAATTGTTGTTAAATGCTACTAATTAATATACAAAATTAAGAATTTCAGAAATATATGGAAATATTTTAATTCATCACAAATTTTAACAATGAATGGATGGGTTTTTTTTTTTTTTTTTTTTTTATAAAACTTCTGGAGATCTACATAAAAAATCAAAGTTTTACAGAAACTATTTTGAACTTCTTATTAAATGCTTTTAATTTCCACAAGAATGTGAAGTGCCCTTTCTGTCAAAGTTCAACTTCTCAAACATAAATAACTTTTTTTTTCAATTGTCTGCCTCTTTTCAAAATGGTCTGTTGGTGGAAATACACGACAAATTGTAATAGAAATAGTATTTTAACATGTTTAGACTTCTTGTTTGCTTCTGTGTGACTTCAGCTTGAGGCAGATATAATGGATACATGCCCAGGAAACTTTCACAGTGGATTAGCTATACCCTGTTTTGTCATTTTCGCTAATAGCATGAAAGTAATGTCTGGACTAAAATTTGATATTAAATCCAATGTATTTGTTTTGATATATGTTAGATTCAATTAAATCATGCCGGTCAAAAAATAGCAAATTTCAATTGAGGACAAAAAAAAAACATGAGTGAATTTTTCCCTGTATGCTGTAATCATATTACAGTCGGTTTCTATCAGTGTTTGATCATACAAGCCATATTAGTACAGTAGTAAATCTATATGGGAGTCCCAAGTCCTGTACACATAGAATGTTGATGGTATATATAAAATTTCTGGAAATACTTAGTTTCTAACGTTGAGTGACCCATTGTTTTTAACATAAAGTAGAAACAGACTCATGAAAACAAATTGTAGATTGATCTTTGTTATTATTTAGCCAAAAACTACAGTGGATTTCAATTTTTATACAAATCTGAATGATGTCTGTGGCACCGTTTAAGATTTTTAGCATTTGTCTTTTGTCTTTTAGTTTGTTTGATGTTATTTCCTTTTGGATCGTTGTGTGTTTTACCGGTTGATTGCCCTAATGACCTTTTATGTGTTGACGGGCTGTTAAGATTATAATAATGATAAAAATAATTATGATATCTGTGTCGTTCATCTTGATAACAAGAATAAATGGTTAGTAGTGATAGGCTTACTGTTTAATCAGATATTTTGGCGGGACTCAAATTTTTGGGTGCGACTAAAATTTCAAAAAAATGTTTTGAGGTTGAAACTTAATTTTGTAGATAAATGATTCTCAAAAAATCCACTGAAGTACTATAATCCATGTCAGATTTCATCAGTTTATCCTTTTGTTGGTATAATTTATAGATTTAGATTACAAGCATACTTAACAAAATATATCTCCTCAAAAAAGTCATGATTTAGCAGATTTTATTCAGTATTTAAGATGGTAAGGATTGTCTTATAACACCGGTGTAGTCTGGTAAGACATGGGTGTACCGGGTGTAAATTTGGAAATTTTCTGTACATATGTATTCAGTAATTCAGACCGTAAGGATTGTTGTATTACATTAGTGTGGTCTAGTAAGACATGCATTTACCAGGTGAAAATTTTGACATGTTATAAAAGTCAGTAGGGTGGGGCTTTACATGGGTTTATCATTGGTAAGTAGGGTACTCCTTCTATAACCTGGGTTTACCTGTGGTAAGTAGGGTACTCTTTCTATAACCTGGGTTTACCTGTGGTAATTATAAGTAGGGTACTCCTTCTATAACCTGGGTTTACCTGTGGTAATTATAAGTAGGGTACTCCTTCTATAACCTGGGTTTACCTGTGGTAATTATAAGTAGGGTACTCCTTCTATAACCTGGGTTTACCTGTGGTAATTATAAGTAGGGTACTCCTTCTATAACCTGGGTTTACCTGTGGTAAGTAGGGTACTCCTTCTATAACCTGGGTTTACCTGTGGTAATTATAAGTAGGGTACTCCTTCTATAACCTGGGTTTACCTGTGGTAAGTAGGGTACTCCTTCTATAACCTGGGTTTACCTGTGGTTATTATAAGTAGGGTACTCCTTCTATAACCTGGGTTTACCTGTGGTAAGTAGGGTACTCCTTCTATAACCTGGGTTTACCTGTGGTAATTATAAGTAGGGTGCTCCTTCTATAACCTGGGTTTACCTGTGGTAATTATAAGTAGGGTACTCCTTCTATAACCTGGGTTTACCTGTGGTAAGTAGGGTACTCCTTCTATAACCTGGGTTTACCTGTGGTAAGTAGGGTACTCCTTCTATAACCTGGGTTTACCTGTGGTTATTATAAGTAGGGTACTCCTTCTATAACCTGGGTTTACCTGTGGTAAGTAGGGTACTCCTTCTATAACCTGGGTTTACCTGTGGTAAGTAGGGTCCTCCTTCTATAACCTGGGTTTACTGTGGTAATTATAAGTAGGGTACTCCTTCTATAACCTGGGTTTACCTGTGGTAATTATAAGTAGGGTACTCCTTCTATAACCTGGGTTTACCTGTGGTTATTATAAGTAGGGTACTCCTTCTATAACCTGGGTTTACCTGTGGTAAGTAGGGTACTCCTTCTATAACCTGGGTTTACCTGTGGTAAGTAGGGTCCTCCTTCTATAACCTGGGTTTACTGTGGTAATTATAAGTAGGGTACTCCTTCTATAACCTGGGTTTACTGTGGTAATTATAAGTAGGGTGCTCCTTCTATAACCTGGGTTTACCTGTGGTAATTATAAGTAGGGTACTCCTTCTATAACCTGGGTTTACCTGTGGTAAGTAGGGTACTCCTTCTATAACCTGGATTTACATGTGGTAATTATAAGTAGGGTACTTCTTCTATAATCTGCTAATTAATACATATTTTGATGCTTATGTAGCGTTTGGAGGTTTCAACATGGTGCCATCCTTACGTCCCCTCGAAACACTACACAACAAACTAACCATGCGGGACATGGATTTATTCTTCGGCCGTGTCACCACCACCAAGTTTACTCCAGTGTCCTCTCCACCATACGGTTCCTCATCCAACACACCGGTTGTCTCACCACGACCACCAGCATTCCTCAGAGGTAAGTTACCTCCCCTTTCCAGAGAATGTCTATAAAAAGCTGGTGTCACTGAGAGCTTTTAATATCACAGATGTAAATTACATGTATAGTAAATCTCTAGGAATAATATGTAACCCTATGATACTTAGGGTATAAACATGCACTGCCAGCCCTCCTTCCTTGGCAGGATGACTCCCCAATTTATGCTTCAAATTTGTGATGTTTAGATCTGTTGTGTAAAACTGGTCTGTATATCAGACTAAAAAATAATATTTTACTGAAACGTCAGTCTTGAAACTTTGACCTTATCAAATTTTAACATTAAATAAAATTATATAAAATATGCCCCTATTTACCTTCATAAAGCCCATGGTGCTATTTGACAGTAGCTGTGTGTGTGAAATAGAGTGATACTGAACAGTATATGAATTTTTAGAGGGTTCTCTTTTTAGTTAGTTTTGAGAATAGAATGAAATTGAATTGCTATAAAAATAAGAAATGAACAGGAAAAAATAAAGGTGTTATATCACTTGCATTAAAAAGTTTTTCAAATCCCCACAAAAATGTGAACTATCATAATAAAAACAGCCTTCTCAGTAAATTGATTTTTTTATCATTATTATTTTCAATAGATGACATTGTTTTGTTGTCAACAGGGACAGGTATCAGTCTGCCTTCCTCTAGTAATTCCAGTGCTGGTCCATCATCTCCAACATCAGGATCGACACCAGTCGACCTTGTCAGTCAGCTCCGCCTCTACATCAAGGAGATAGATTCTGGCCAATCAGAAATGTTGACTGGCCAATCAGAAACAGACACTAGCCAATCAAATGAACCGACAGAAAATAAAACTGATAAGCCTTGTCATGTAGCTCCCAACACTGAAGGAAGTAAGTCTGGAGATCAGTACACTGGAAACAGATTCAAAGTCAGTCAAACAGAGCAAGGAGCTGTTCCAGCAAGATGTGAAAACACCCAATCAGAACTCACCATTCCTCAAACAAACTGTCAGTCAGACCAGGCTACATCTGAAGGACGGGAAAAAAGTTCTGACTCAAAATCAAAACAGACAGATGTAGGAGAATTACAGAAGGATAATGCTCCCACGTGTGAAAATGACACTGATATAAAAGATATTGAAACAAAAACAAAATTAAAAAGTGATAAATTTGTGATAGATAGTGTAACTGATGAAAGCCACTGTTGTAAATAATGATGCAGCCATTGTTTTATATTGACACTAAATTTACCTGTAATGATGTTTACATGTATTTACATGTTACATGTATTTACATGTAATGTTCCATCCATGGAAGGAGCAGCTCCAGGTAATGATGACAGAAAATGTTTCTTTCTTTGTAAATGTTTTAGTAATCTCCACAAAACCTGTTTGCATATTAAATTGGGCTTCGTATGTCCATATATTCATCAGCTTTAGCCAAACCACAGCTGTTACTACTCTAATTAAACCTTGTACACAAATCATACTAGTCCACCATAGCAATGTCTAGTCTGCTTCAAAAGAATCTCTGGTTTGAAATCACTTTCATAAAACTAGTCAAAACTACATAAATAAATTTTCATTTTAAAGATGCCTTACATGAAGTAAAATTGTGACACTTTTGGCGATATTTTTGT
Source organism: Ylistrum balloti (assembly GCF_031769215.1). Taxonomy (NCBI): domain Eukaryota; kingdom Metazoa; phylum Mollusca; class Bivalvia; order Pectinida; family Pectinidae; genus Ylistrum; species Ylistrum balloti. Next base: position 131,268 of record NW_026782572.1, read on the forward strand.
CTCGATGACAGACAAAACATCAACTTTTTGGTTTCTGATCTACTCTACCCAGAAAACAATCATATTAATTGAAGATATCTCAATGTACTACAGGTATAACTCCTTTATATGTGAAGCAAAACTCAAATCAATGGGGAAAAATTACTTCAGATTTTCTGCATATGTTTATAAGCTTCTACTAATAATTGCTGGTGGAAATTGTGGTAACTCCAAGTAATGACCTAGGTAACCTCAGGTGAAGATCGGAGGTGTGTGGTTCAACATTCATGGTGGTTTGTGTTTCTCGTGACACTGATAAACAGATATGTCTGGTCTTGTGGATATGTCTTGGCCAAGACTTCATACCCCGATTGCTTTGGATGGTATGCAAAAGAACTCCTGTATGGCTTGAGATAGCTGCACCAAGGAAAACCCACATCAAAACTATCATTGCTGTTCATGATTTGGTAAAAAAACATGTTGTATTGCTGTTGTAACGTTAATAGATGAGGACATGCATTCGTGACCATTTGATTGGCACTGGAGATGAGCGGGTTTTTCCCTAGCTAGAGATTGGGACAGAGAAATCTCTGGAGTAGGAGATTTTTGATTGTCTAACCTGAAGCTTTGCCAATACTTAGTCTGGCTTTGCCAATACTTAGTCTGGCTTTGCCAACACTTAGTCTGGCTTTGCCAACACTTAGTCTGGCTTTGCCAACACTTAGTCTGGCTTTGCCAACACTTAGTCTGGCTTTGCCAATACTTAGTCTGGCTTTGCCAATGCTTAGTCTATAAAGAATCTCCTCCTTCTCTGTCCTACCCTAAAGGGAGGCAATTCTCCTTTTTCTACCCCTTTCCCCCCTTTAAAAGTAAATACTGTAAAATAAGAAATTTTAGTGCTCATTTAATATTAGAGATTTTTGTGTATAGCCATCAAAGTGCTGGAGATGTGCCTACAAAATTTTGATGATGTTTGAAATAGATCAACAAAAATTGGAAACACAATTTTTTAAAACCAAGAATTTGTAAAACATTCCAGTAAAACAATGTCTGATGGCTTGGACAGTCTGTTACTTTTACGACACATCTATTATTCATGTCGTCTCTAATGGCTTCATTAGGAGCTCTTTGTTTTGTGTGATGGTGTCATGGGCTCACACAGACCACGCAGCATGAGTAGGTTTCAGCCCTGAAAGTCTTAAGTCAATGTTAGTTATGTCAGTGTCACCCTTTGTCATTCTGCTAAGGGAATGAAAAACAATACATACTACTACCTGTGAGTTGTAATCATTTATTCAGCATCTTTGTTGACCCATACCGAAAAACAAGTGAACTGACACGTTATAAACATAACATCGTTAACAATTACACAAACCTGAAATGTCACTTCCTGTGCCTGCAGGCTGTTTTGTTGGGTTAAGATATCATTCCCTAGTTCAGAAGTGTGGATATTTCTATCTGTAGAAAACATTATCTGGTTTTGTCATACTAAAGGATAATTTCATGAACTGTGTGGAGTTAGATTGTATGAAGTTTGAGAGACACAGTGATGGATGGAGAGAAGGAGGGATGTAGAGAGATGGAATATTGAGGTGTGAAACAGTTGGTAGAAAGATGTTATATATATAGTTTTGTGGATGCATGTCAGAAGTTTAATGGAAAATGAAACAGAGGTTGACAATGCCTCTTTCTGAATTGAAATGGAAATTTTTAATTTTATGACTGATGTGATGAAAGTTGCATTTTTTTAAATATTAAACAGTAAAGTATGTAAAATGGCTGTAATGATGAAAATGAAGGAATATTTACCATTTGATATATCAAAACATTTTTAACTTATGATCTACTGAGATATTGTATAAGTGTTTTATCAAATTTTGTATGTAGAGATTGGATAAAGGAGTTGTGTACTACATAGAGGGATATATGACCCTGTGTAAGTTAAGGAGACAGTATGTTATGTGTGAATTCAAAAGCAAGACGTATAGAACTGTTTAATACATTGTGATGTAAATTTCTAGATGAGTTGATCTCTTGTATATATCTATTATTGTCCACTGATAATAATTTTCACAAACCTTTGTTCAAGGAATAAAAATTAGAAATTACAAGAAATATTTTCAGTGGGATATAGAAGCCTTTTTCCGGTAGATCCAGTGTTTACACTGGGTATTTCATGGACAGGGTCCCTTTTCAGTTTAACTAGGGTCCTCCCGATAGTATGAATGGACTTCCTGAAGTATGAATGGACTTCCTGAAGTATGAATGGACTTCCTGAAGTATGAATGGACTTCCTGAAATTAAGTTGTATTCAAAAGGCTCTAGGAACACCTTATGGATGGTGAATGAGGGTTGGAAGGGAGGGGGTGTATTGAAGGACAAAATGGCCAAACATGATTTTCCTTGACAGTGTGGATAGAACTCAAGGCAGTATCACTGTGTATATATATCAATGGCTACTATATATACAGCCAACATGGCCGAGAATTAATATGGTTCATACTTTCCTAAAAGTATGATATACTGATCTGGTGCCAGTTTTGATAAGTGAAACTATTGTTGGGCTTCACTTTGAAGCACAGCCGTAGTATATGTCTGCATAATATCTATTCCCGTAATTATTGTTTATGGGGATACATTAATGAATTAATAAACTTAATGTACACAGAATGTGATATCAATGGTATGGCAGTAAGAAGTATGATTATCACAAATGCTTCAACAATGTTTTTTAAAGATTCTTGCATGATGTCCTGTTTTACAGAAAACAGATTAATCTAGATTCATAATATAATGTTGGTACGTTACCAAAGTGTAAATGATTGTTACAATGAAATATCAATCTCATTTATTAAAGAAATCTCTGAAATTTCGATGTTGGTGATATATTTATGTTTGGTAAGTTGTGTAATAATTTATGTGCCAGTCTGTCTGTAGCACAGAAATCTGTTGAATAAAATGTTATACAGAACCAACTGATTGTAATCTGGATTTATTTATATATATATATATATATGTCAAGAGTTATCTCCTTTGAACATTTGTTATAGATTTTTTTTTTTTTTGGCAATTGTATATTTGTCCAAACATGACAGCTACAACAACCAAAAGTCATTAGAAGTCTCCAAAACAGGCTTCATTAGCATGGTCAGCCTTAGCAACCACTGATAAAAATCTGAGATGAACGGTTCAGTATTCCATATAGAGGATGATTTGGGATTTCTCAGGAAATTGAGAGAGGGACCAATCTGACTTTAGAAAGACACTTTACCCTAATTGATCTGGATGGAATTTGGAAATAGACTTAAGATTTAACCAATCAATTAACACTGAAGATATATGTTGTAATCATTACTGTGTCAACTTATCTTTATTTTTATAATAGTCCTTGTCTCATGAGATCAATGACACGCAGGTTCTACAGCTCTAGTGAAACTTCTCAGTCTCCTTTAGCTTACACTTTTAATGGGAAATAGTATCCTTTGACGGGGCTTGAAGTTCTCTAGGTTGATGCCTTAACGCAAGAAGTTACTCTACATCTCATAAGAGTGAAGAGTGTCGTACAGATACAAAACCACTAAACTACCATTACAGATACAGACATTGGTAACAAAAAATGAATCAAACTACAAAATACCTCCAAATCCCAATGATCATTTATTAAAATAAGCCCCCAAAAATTGAAGTCTGTTAAAAAAAAGTGATCTTTCCAACCAATCAAATATCTAAACTGAAAAAAATTGGTTTATTACCGGTACTAACTTTATTTTCAAGTCTCGAAGCAAAATAAATAAAATAAAAAATAAATAAATAAATATTATGATTGTCTTAAATTGCAGGACGAAAATTCATATTTTGTATCAGATAACCCAGGTAAAACAAGGGCTTGTGTCAGATAACCCTGGTAAACAAGGGCTTGTGTCAGATAACCCATGTAAAACAAGGGCTTGTGTCAGATAACCCTGGTAAACAAGGGCTTGTGTCAGATAACCCTGTTAAAACAAGGGCTTGTGTCAGATAACCCTGTTAAAACAAGGGCTTGTGTCAGATAACCCTGGTAAAACAAGGGCTTGTGTCAGATTACCCTGGTAAAACAAGGGCTTGTGTCAGATAACACTGGTAAAACAAGGGCTTGTGTCAGATTACCCTGGTAAAACAAGGGCTTGTGTCAGATAACCCTGTTAAAGCAAGGATTGTGTCAGATAACCCTGGTAAAACAAGGGGTTGTGTCAGATAACCCTGATAAAACAAGGGCTTGTGTCAGATCACCGAGGTAAAACAAGGGCTTTTGTCAGATTACCCTGGTAAACAAGGGCTTGTATCAGAATATCCTGGTAAACAAGGGCTTGTGTCAGATAACCCTGGTAAAACAAGGGCTTGTGTCAGATAACCCTGGTAAAACAAGGGCTTGTGTCAGATAACCCTGGTAAAACAAGGGCTTGTGTCAGATAACCCTGGTAAAACAAGGGCTTGTGTCAGATAACACTGGAAAAGCAAGGGTTTGTGTCAGATAACCCTGGTAAAACAAGGGCTTGTGTCAGATAACCCTGGTAAAACAAGGGCTTGTGTCAGATAACCCTGGTAAAGCAAGGGCTTGTGTCAGATAACCCTGTTAAAACAAGGGCTTGTGTCAGATAACCCTGTTAAAACAAGGGCTTGTGTCAGATAACCCTGGTAAAACAAGGGCTTGTGTCAGATTACTGGTAAAACAAGGGCCTGATAAAACAAGGGCTGTCAGATAACCCTGTTAAAGCAAGGATTGTGTCAGATAACCCTGTCAGATAACCCTGATAAAACAAGGGCTTTGTGTCAGAAAACACTGGTAAACAAGGGCTTGTATCAGAATATACTGGTAAACAAGGGCTTGTGTCAGATAACCCTGGTAAAACAAGGGCTTGTGTCAGATAACCCTGGTAAAACAAGGGCTTGTGTCAGATAACCCTGGTAAAAAACAAGGTAAACAAGGGCTTGTGTCAGATAACCCTGTTAAAGCAAGGATTGTGTCAGATAACCCTGGTAAAACCTTGTGTCAGATAACCCTGATAAAACAAGGGCTTGTGTCAGATCACCGAGGTAAAACAAGGGCTTTTGTCAGATTACCCTGGTAAACAAGGGCTTGTATCAGAATATCCTGGTAAACAAGGGCTTGTGTCAGATAACCCTGGTAAAACAAGGGCTTGTGTCAGATAACCCTGGTAAAACAAGGGCTTGTGTCAGATAACCCTGGTAAAACAAGGGCTTGTGTCAGATAACCCTGGTAAAACAAGGGCTTGTGTCAGATAACACTGGAAAAGCAAGGGTTTGTGTCAGATAACCCTGGTAAAACAAGGGCTTGTGTCAGATAACCCTGGTAAAACAAGGGCTTGTGTCAGATAACCCTGGTAAAGCAAGGGCTTGTGTCAGATAACACTGGAAAAACAAGGGCTTTTGTCAGATTACCCTGATAAAACAAGGGCTTTTTTCAGATTACCCTGGTAAAACAAGGGCTTTTGTCAGATAACACTGGTAAACAAGGGCTTGTATCAGAATATCCTGGTAAACAAGGGCTTGTGTCAGATAACCCTGGTAAAACAAGGGCTTTTGTCAGATTACCCAGGTAAAACAAGGGCTTGTGTCAGATAACCCTGGTAAAACAAGGCCTTTGTCAGATAACCCTGTTAAAACAAGGGCTTGTGTCAGATAACCCTGTTAAAACAAGGGCTTGTGTCAGATAACCCTGGTAAAACAAGGGCTTGTGTCAGATTACCCTGGTAAAACAAGGGCTTGTGTCAGATAACACTGGTAAACAAGGGCTTGTGTCAGATAACCCTGTTAAAGCAAGGATTGTGTCAGATAACCCTGGTAAAACAAGGGCTTGTGTCAGATAACCCTGATAAAACAAGGGCTTGTGTCAGATCACCGAGGTAAAACAAGGGCTTTTGTCAGATTACCCTGGTAAACAAGGGCTTGTATCAGAATATCCTGGTAAACAAGGGCTTGTGTCAGATTACCCAGGTAAAACAAGGGCTTGTGTCAGATTACCCGGTTAAGACAAGGATTGTGTCAGATAACCCTGGTAAAACAAGGCCTTTTGTCAGATAACCCTGGTAAAACAAGGACTTGTGTCAGATAACACTGGAAAAGCAAGGGCTTGTGTCAGATAACCCATGTAAAACAAGGGCTTGTGTCAGATTACCCATGTAAAACAAGGGCTTATGTCAGATTACCCAGGTAAAACAAGGGCTTTTGTCAGATTACCCAGGTAAAACAAGGGCTTGTGTCAGATAACCCTGGTAAACAAGGGCTTGTGTCAGATTACCCAGGTAAGACAAGGGCTTTTGTCAAGATTATCCTGGTAAAACAAGGGCTTTTGTCAGATTACCCAGGTAAAACAAGGGCTTTTGTCAGATTACCCAGGTAAAACAAGGGCTTTTGTCAGATTACCCAGGTAAAACAAGGGCTTGTGTCAGATAACCCTGGTAAACAAGGGCTTGTATTAGAATATCCTGGTAAACAAGGGCTTGTGTCAGATAACCCTGGTAAAACAAGGGCTTTTGTCAAAATTATCCTGGTAAAACAAGGGCTTTTGTCAGATTACCCAGGTAAAACAATGGCTTTTGTCAGATTACCCAGGTAAAACAAGGGCTTTTGTCAGATTACCCAGGCAAAACAAGGGCTTGTGTCAGATAACCCTGGTAAACAAGGGCTTGTATTAGAATATCCTGGTAAACAAGGGCTTGTGTCAGATAACCCTGGTAAAACAAGGGCTTTTGTCAGATTACCCAGGTAAAACAAGGGCTTGTGTCAGATAACCCTGGTAAAACAAGGGCTTTTGTCAAAATTATCCTGGTAAAACAAGGGCTTTTGTCAGATTACCCAGGTAAAACAATGGCTTTTGTCAGATTACCCAGGTAAAACAAGGGCTTTTGTCAGATTACCCAGGCAAAACAAGGGCTTGTGTCAGATAACCCTGGTAAACAAGGGCTTGTATTAGAATATCCTGGTAAACAAGGGCTTGTGTCAGATAACCCTGGTAAACAAGGGCTTGTGTCAGATAACCCTGGTAAAACAAGGGCTTGTGTCAGATAACCCTGGTAAAACAAGGGCTTTTGTCAGATTACCCAGGTAAAACAAGGGCTTTTGTCAGATTACCCTGGTAAAACAAGGGCTTTTGTCAGATTACCCAGGTAAGACAAAGGCTTGTGTCAAATTACCCTGGTCAAACAAGGGCTTGTGTCAGATTATCCTGGTAAAAGGGGGCTCGAGACAGATTACCCTGGTTCATGTATGGCTTGTCACATGCCTTTCCTGTGGGTCACTAGCTAAATATACACATCATGTCTGTGTGTCACATAATTGTATGAATGACTAGCCATATACAGCTGGTGTTATACAGCTATCACATGATCTTATAGTGTGCATGGTTTACTGTATACTGAAGCATGACTCACTTTCTCTGTTCTGTCTGAGGTAAAATTGAGTCTATACTGTACTGTCAGGGTTTACTGTATAATGAAGCATGACTCACTGTCTCTGTTTTGTCTGAGGTAAAATTGAGTCTGGGTCAACTGTACTGTAAGGGTTTACTGTATACTGAAACATGACTCGCTTTCTTTGTTTTGTCTGAGGTAAAATTGAGTCTGGGTAGACTGTGCTGTCAGGGTTTACTGTAAACTGAAACACGACTCATTTTATCTGTTTTGTCCGAGGTAAAATTGAGTCTGGGTACCCTAGTTCCTTTGTATCAATTTCCCCAGTATAAGATACATGCTTCAGTAAATGACTCTGTAGGTTCCCAGCCTGAATAAAACTATCGCCACAAAACCCACAATTGTAAGGCTTTTCACCCGTGTGTGTCATCCTATGTGCCCTCAAACCACTCGTCTCACTAAAGGCTTTCCCACATATGTCACATAAGTAAGGTTTTTCACCTGTGTGAATACGAATATGTTTCTTAACTGACCCGGATTCACTAAATTCTTTTCCACAGATATTACATTTGAATGGTTTTTCACCTGTGTGTACCCTTTTGTGTTTCTTCACAGAGCCTATCTCGCTGAAACCTTTTCCACAAATATCACAATGGAAAGGTTTTTCTCCAGTATGGACTCGGATATGTTTCTGTAAATTTCCAGCACTGGTTGACCCCTTCCCACAAATTGTACACTTGAATGGTTTCTCAGCTGTCTTTGTATGTGTTTTCTTGTGATTTCTAACATGTCCTATTTGTCCAAAATGTCTCCCACATATATCACAGGGGAATGGTTTTTCACCCGTATGAGTCCTTTTGTGGTTCTGTAGAGTTCCTTGGTCTCCAAATTCTTTATCACATATATCACATTTGTATGGCCTGTCTCCGGTATGTATAAGTGTGTGTCTTCGTAAAGAAACAGCTTGATTGAAGGCTTTACCACAGAGGTCACACTTGTGGGGACGTTCATCTCTGTGGGACTTCATATGTACCTTCAAAATTTTATCAGTTTTTAATTTTTTGCCACATAATTCACAAGTATGACTGCTGCTATGCATAAGGACATGTTTTCTATAGTACACCGCTATAGTAAAACCCTTGCCACACACATCACAAATATAAGTCTTTTCCTTGTGGGATCTCATATGATTGACCAAACTTCTAGATGAAGTATACTCTGTCAAACACACCTCACATTTATGTCGATATTCTATTTTGTGTATTCTGAAATGGATTTGTAATTTCTGTTTTGTATTGAAACACTCCTTGCAGTTTTTACATTGATAGGATTTATCGAGCGTGCTGGTGTCTGAAGACACACAGATGTCGTCCGTGCTGTCACCTGTAGATGTATCGTGGTCCACCTCACCTGTAATAAGAAGATAACAGTTTGGAATTAGTCTCCATGAATTCTAATGGTCCTATAAATTGTTTGCTGGTCCACTGGATTTTTTCACTCTGTGGACAGCCAGGGTCATTTTGAGGTGGGGTCTCTTTGAAGTAGGAAGTGGATACTTCACTGAACAAGATATGAGAGGACCGTTGCAAGCCATCCTGGGCAATTAGAGCAAAGCACTATATAAGTGTCATGCTTAAGGACACAACCATGTCAGTACAGATCAGTCCCTCTCTCAGCTTCCTTAAAAGTACAAACCACCATGGGAAGGTATCAAACCATTCACCTTGAATCTTCACTTGAGGTTTTGTAAGCCAAACCCTCTACAGACTGAGTCACTGCTGCCCCCTCTAACAGTCTTGACACATGGTGAGGAAAAGACAGAACATACATGTAGAAAAGTTTTCAAATTTATCACCCTGAAGCACTCAAATATTTAAAAATCTGAATAATTTTGAAGTGGAAATACAGTTGTCTCAAAAAGAATAAGGGGCCAGGACAGTTCAGTCAAAAGAGCACCAACACTTCAAAGAAGATCCAAGGTTTGGGTTTCTTAGTTGTACTTGTGTCCTTCTGCATGACACTTTATATAAGTTATCCCAATAACATTTTTTATGGAATTAGATGGGCCTACTGCATGTTGTTCAGTCAGGTAGCCACCGACTTCAGGAACATGCTGCCTCAAAATTACCTGTTGATGGTGTATAACCCAGCCAAACTATATGCAACAAACCAATCATTCTGAATTAAAAATTCCGCAACAAGCTCGCCCATCTCCCTACTTTGATCACTAGTTATGAAGTTTGGTACATGTAGGGACCAAGTTCCTGATTTATAGTCTAGACTTTCATATTTCAAACAGATATTCTTTGAGAAATATTTTCCATAGTTACACAGATATTATTTCCCTACATTTACAAATTTCTAGTTGTACACAAACATGTATGTTTCTCTATGTTTAGAAGAATTTGTCTTCTTGGAATTTCCTGATGATGGAAAGCGAAACAACATTTTAATCATAATAAGAAAATTTCATTTGCCAAACTTGTTCACGTTGTTATTAAGTCTCGTAGACAGTTTTGGATATACATGTATGCTAGAATGAATTATGGTAGGTAAGGGATATTTCTCAGAATTTGTGTTGTATATATCAAGTACTATTTCCAATTGAAGTTATAAAAATAAATCAATACTGAAGATGTTTTGAATGATTACAAATTCCCCTGACAAAAATATCAGTCAAATATCCACCATATATCTGCCATTTTCCTACACAATATGTCTAATTCTGAGGACATGAAGGACATTATTTTGACAGGTTCACAACTGTAACATATACCCTGGTAATATGTGCCTTTGGTTGGGTGTGAGATGACAATATATATTACCATTACTGTATTGAGTAGTCTCTGGATACCGACTCCTCTGATCAATATCATCAGTAGAAGTATTTGGAGAATCTGACGAGTTATATATGTACATCTGTGGATTGTTGATGTCATTGGAGCTTGAAGATGATAAATTTTCTGGAACATCGTCTTCCTGTTTGATGTGATGATACATGCTGTGCATAACACTCTTGTCCCCGACTGGGTGTTTGTCTTCCATTTCAGATTGTTCCTCCGTCTTTGTTTGGTTCTCTACCCTTGAATCAACCTCCGCCTCCGTTTGGACCTCCATTTTGATTGGTCGAAATTCAATGCTGGTTTTGTAATCCATCCTTGATCAGCCCTGAATCTTAGATCATTTTCTATCTTAGGAAAGATTTTGGGGATCAGTCATCTTGGTTTTGTCAATCCATCTTGATTCTGAAATAAACAAATCATATAGTCAGCCATTATACATTTTCCACAAGTAAATAGGGATTGAATCTGTGATCTCCTGCTTGCTAGTCTTATGCTCAACTACTTGACCTAACAAGATTTTTCAAACCAAGTGGTATATTGTTACTAATCAATCAATTAATCAATTAACCAATAAAAAAAATCTCAAAATTCAAGGAATTACAGTGATGCAATCAGGGGCAATGATACATTGTATATCAATTATTTCAAATCTCTACTTTTTTCCCAAACACTGTCTCAAAATTGTATTTATATTGACAATAACATACAATCTGATAACTGTTCTACAGCTTCCCTTGTCACATTGTTGTGCATTGTATATTTTTTGAAGGATCTGAAAAACAAAACGGCCAACTGTCATCTTGGATTTAGACTTGTTAATGCCTGAGAAGCAGAGACATGAGTATGGACCCTTCTCACATTTTATTTATAAGTTCCTGTTGGTCCGTAGCTTTGTACTAAGCATTTTGAGACTGGATCAAAAAACATCTTCAGATACCAAATACAGATCACAGGATGTCCAATGGATGCAAAGATCCTTTTTTTTAATCTAAAATATCTGAAAATATAGCTTAAGATATCACTAATATGATATTAGTATAATATTAATAAGCAGATTGTCCTGAAAGTGATAGGTAATTACTTTTCACAGACATGTACACATAAACAAGCTCAGTGCTCTAAGCTTATGATTAAGAAATTAGCCTCGTCCTTTAGTACATGTGAACAACAGCAGTGACCTATACACAGTACTGATACTGATACCTGATCTCAACCTAAACCAACTGAACACACGTCACAATATAACAACATCTTAATGCTGTCAGGGCAATGCAATATTGGCTTAAAGCTAATGCGATGTAGATCACTGGTATTTAGGCGCCAACAGTTGAAGACGCATGTACAAAATTACAAAAAAGTTGAGAACTTACGCAAGCTCTAGATATGTTATAAACGTGGTGATTTCAATTTTCCTACTGTGAACTTTCTATTTCTGGAGAGCATCCTTGAATCTCCAACCTATGGTTTGAACATGTCACAGTTGATTCGATATTTAAGGACCTGTTTCAATCAACACAATTTTTATGCAAGATGTCAACTTATAACACTGGGAATAAAAAAAGATGGAGATGATGGGGATGTTTTACGATCAACACAAAGACCTCACTGGGAAATATCATATTTTATTGTGCGATATCAAGTGACATGAATTACTTGGATGGACTAAGATGTTAGACATCCTCAAGAAAACAAACAACATTTACCCTTCTAAACTTTTCTGGCCTTATTTTGTCTCCATGTAGGCTTTTCTTTTGTTCATAGTTTGCCCTAGTTTTATTGAAACTGAATTTGGATTACGATGCTGTTTTCTTGTGACGTTGATATTTTCTTGTTTTTCTGTTTCTGTTTTCATTGGTCTCACGTTTGGTCAATAGAAATTCCAACATGCCTGATACAGATAGGGTTATATCCTTGGCACATTGGTTTGGGACCCCTTAAGAACCATTTTCTGCTAGCATACATACATTAATTCAAATACGTTCATACCATAGGATTTATTTAAAAACTGATCAGTGAAACACCTGTATTTTTTCTCCAAAAGATATCTGCAAATCCAACCTCAACTTTGTTCATCTGAAATGATCAACATGTGACTGCAAATCTGTTTCTGATGACCCCCCCAAAAAACTAAGAGATGTTTAAAATAGCTTACAGTGACCACCGAAGTGTAAATGTTTTACATAAAATTATAATATGAACAGGAATGACATTCTGAGGATGCAAAAAAAAAAAAACAAAACAAAATAAAATAATGGTGTGAAAATGGTGGATATTTGTGTTGATGGTGCATCTTTCCAAAATGGTTGGATTCAATTTTTTATTATTTTTTTTTTTTATATTTTTTTTCTTCTTTTTTATAACACAAATTATTTGAATGAAGTTAATTTTTCATCTGTCTCTTTACAATTTGCTAGTTAATTCAAACTAGAAATGAGTCATCGAAAGTGATAACTTAGAAATTATAATTTTTTTTCGATATAAAACGTCCTTGTTTGGACTTTCATAACCAAAAAATTGCAGAAAGGTGTGGCCTATAAATATTCCTGATCGATTTTTATTCACTGGGATGGCGACAAAAAGATACTGGTGGATGGTTTTAATCACAAATTTTCATTCTTTCTGGAAGACTAACAGTTTATAGCAATCAAAATTATCCAGGTGCGATGTCAAGCAGGTCAATAGTTCAAGTGATAAGATTCGACAAATTGGCCGTTCCGAAATACATAACGGTCCGAAACCGATGTCTCGACAAGTACGAAGAGACTAATGTTCGTGTGTGAAGATCAATGAAAATACACATCCCTGTCAAGTGCCTTGCCAAGGAATCGATCCGGTGTGGTAATCGACCACCAGTGCTATCAGCTGAGCCAAGGAAGCATGCTCTGTACAAGTCACACTGACCCGCCCCTTTTACAGACACCTGTAAACTTCTTACAAGCGTGTATCCAATCTGTGAAGCACATACCTACATATTCCGTTAAATAAGACACGATCCTCAAAACTATGTGCACCATTACGCTTAGTCCCATAAAACTACCATCACGATTTCTCCACATGTAAATGCACTGTGTCGATCAAAAGACGGCCATTTTGAATATGTTTGGTAACATAAAAGACGCAAAGGAATTAAAATAGAAACTCCAACCAACAAGATTGGATATCGCCAACTCTAAAGTCGAACATGGTTTAGTTTAAAATTGCCTATTCTCTTTAAAACTGCTAGTCGCCCCGAGGAGCGTTTTTACATATTTCCGACACATAACCATTAAACTTGAAAAAACAATACATGTCTAAAATAGCGAATATGTTAATAAGACGAAGTATTTGCATAACTATGTAAAACTCACAAAAGAAATAAAGTATATCATTGATGAAACACATTTAACATAAGATACCGGAGTATCGAGCCCTGAGGGACGCTTTGACTAATTCCCAACTGGAGCTCCATGTAGTAAAAGAGTCCAGTTGATTCTGATGACCATTTTAAAGGAAGCCTTGAAGAAGTCTCTCAAAAACTACACAAAACCCACTGGCAGCGATTTAGGCAGACGCGCAATTCATTTACTGGTACAATTATAAAACCAAAACGTGACTATATTTCAAACTTAACCGATAAAATTAAATGTACGTTTACGTATATACGGTATTGGTGGAAACTGATAAATACATTTACAAACTTATAAACAAAAAGTTCTAATGTACCTGCTCTGACACATGATGATCAAACTATATGTACACAATAAACAGAACTATTCAACCACTTTATAAGTCAGTCTACTATTGATGTTACAATTACCACTTTATAAGTCAGTCTACTATCGATGACTCTAATAACACATTACCCGATTTTTTTTTTCAAAACATTTTCTTTTGTGCTAAATGCTGTCAGGATTTACAACCGGCGGGGATCCTGCATCTAACCAGCTTCTAGACGTTACTAACGATATTGGGAGGGCTTTAGATGCGATTAAGGAAATTATAGCTGTTTTTTTTGTGATATAAGTGAAGCGTTCGATCGGATTTGGCACAGGGGTCTTATACATAAATCGGAAGTAGACGGTATTTCTGGTAAATTATCACCTTGGTGTGAAAATTATTTATCTGTCAAAAATAGAAGAGAAAAAACGTTGTAAATAGTTATACTTCAGATTAAAAAAGTATCACAGCAGGTGTACCTAAAGGTTCAATTTTAGGCCCTATTTTTTCCTTAGTTTATATTAATGATATAGTGGACGATGTTGATTGTAATATAAAACTGTTTGCCGATGACACGTCCTTATCTATAATATGTCGTCGGAAACCTAACTATCGCCGTCAATACTATTAATAATGATCTTATGAAAATACATAATTAGGCAAGTAACTGGCTGGTTAAATTCAACCCAAACAAAACAGAATCTTTATTAAGAAGAAGAAAAAATACAATCCTATAATAATGGACAACATCAATATAAGTTCCCATAGACATTTAGGGATATGGCTGTCAGATAGTGGTACATGGAATACCCAGATTGACTACATATTGAAAAAGTGTTACAAACATTAGCTGTATCAAGAAGTCTTAAAATACTCTCGATTGAAATTTTCTTCAAACAATATATTTTGCATAAAGTAGGCCTATACTAGAATATTCTGCTATTGTCTGGGATAATTTACCAAGCTGCCTAAGTCAAAATTTAGAAAACACCCAGATTGAAACTGCGAGAATTGTTACGTGTTCTACAAAATTGTCAAGTATAAGTTTACTTTATAGAGATGTGGACTGGTAAAAATTATCTAAACGACGGGACATCCATAAAATCTTACAGTGTTACAAAATGTATCACGAGAAAACACCACTGTACTTGACTACTTCAGTCCCAGACAAAGTATCCGATCGTCATATTACAGGAAACTCAAATAATCTACATTCAGTTACCTGTGAGACCTGGCCCCACTTGTATAAAACATCTCAACTTGAGATTTCCTCAAGTCGAGATTTTCCTCAGCTAATATCTCCTTGAAAATATCTTGTATGAAAATTCCTCAAGGAATTTCAGGACATCCTAGCCGAGGACTTCCTCCTGTTCCTTGAGAAATTTTTATACAAGCCGTTTTTGAGGAGATATCAGCTGAGGAAAATCTCGACTTGAGGAAATCTCAAGTTGAGATGTTTTATACAAGTGGGGTCTGTTATGCAAAGATTCATTTTTTGAATTCCTCAATACAATTACGGAACGCTTCACCAGAAGACATTAGTGAGAATCCGTCTCTTAATGAATTCAAAAGTTTATTTACAAAAAGATAAGGTAGTAGTCCCTCGTTACTTTAATATTGGTGGCAAACTCCTTCAAATATTACATGCACGATTACGACTTACTGTAGTAATTTAAAACAGCGGCCTCATATTAGAAATCTACAGGAAAGTTCACTGTGGTAGTTACGTCTCGGTGGATGTAGTGTCCATTTCTTTTCATCATGCAGTAATTATACCGCAGTCAGACATAATACAATACTACAACTAGATATAAATCTTACTGAAGCAAATCTTCTGTGGGGAAATGATCATTAGACAAAAATGGAAGACATTTTGTTAACTATTCAAAGTTGTATGAAATTAAGTAAGAGTTTTGATTAATTCAGTCTTATACTTTTTGTTGTGAGTATTTATTTCTGTGGAATCTACTGTAATAACAGCCAATTTTCGATACACGTTACTCGATACCATTACATATTGTAATTTGAACTTAGCCACAAATATCAATTACGACGTTATATACTTTGTATATAAAATGCATTCTACAGTTTATCCTATTCGCCACGTGTATAACTTATGTCGAATTGTTGAGTCTAATATTGTTATCCACAATATGATTTGCGCAAGGGTTCCAAGACCTGAAGTCCCATTTGGTGTTGTATGTGCTTGGGAAAGGAATTAACATAAGCTCGTACCTTGTGTTCCGGTCCCAAAATACAAAATATATGTTTATTTCTATGTTATATTGAATATAAATATTGTTTGAAGTATGGAGCCCATTTGTGCTCTCACACAATACCTCTATGACTTACTTACTAATGGGGTTTACGTCCAGTATAAAAGCGAACGAGGAAAGATACAAAAACGAGTAGAGAGCAAATAGTGTAAAGCGATGGTATAGAGAAAGAGTGAGATACAGTGATAGGGTAGAGGTAGGGTGGCCGTCTATACTACCAAGTCTGTTTTTAACTACAATTTTGAAGATGAAGAAGATGAATGGGATCCTAAACTAAGCAAAGTTCTGTATGTTTATAAAATTTCGGAAGTCCATCAAAATTACATAATAGATTGTTTCTGTTGCTAATCTAACCTTTGGATCGACATTGTCATTTCTGCTATTTTACGAAGAACTACAGGGGGATCTTTATTCGTGTGAGTTGGACATTCTCACAAGAGCCACCATTTTAAGTCCCGTCCGACGGACTGTGTTTTAGTGGTCACTTGTTAGTTAGGCGCTGGTGCTGATATATTTTTGGTATCCATATCTACTTTTCCTTCTATCTCTGTCTGTCACTTTGAAAGTGTTTGCTTTAACAATGTCCATACTTTCTGTTTTTCCACACCGGCCCTGACATCACGTACCTGTCCGCTTTAACAATGTCCATACTTTCTGTTTTTTCACACCGTCCCTGACATCACGTACCTGTTCACTTTAACATTGTCTATACTTTCTGTTTTTCCACACCGTCCCTGACATCACGTACCTGCCCGCTTTAACAATGTCCATACTATCTGTTTTTCGACTCAGTCCCTGATATCACGTACCTGCCCGCTTTAACAATGTCCATACTTTCTATTTTTTTCACACAGTCCCTGACATCACGTTCCTGTCCGCTTTAACAATGTCCATACTTTCTGTTTTTCCACACCGGCTGGGGGGAGGGGGTATTTGTCAAGCTGAAAAGTGTCGAGGCTGAGGTTGGCCAACAATCCGTTGTCCGACATAAAAAAAAGAAGTGTTGAATTCTAATCGCTTTTGTAGTGACAGATATATTGTACAAAAATTCCTTACATAAACGAGCTGTTCAAACCTATTTTGACATGAATGGTATTGGCCATTGTGAAATAATGTACATCAATAAGGTAACTGTACCCATACATAATTTATAAATCAGAACAACACTGTTTATCAATCAGAACAACACTGTTTATCAATCAGAACAACACTGTTTATAAATCAGAACAAATCAGAACAACACTGTTTATAAATCAGAACAACACTGTTTATAAATCAGAACAACACTGTTTATAAATCAGAACAACACTGTTTATAAATCAGAACAAATCAGAACAACACTGTTTATAAATCAGAACAAATCAGAACAACACTGTTTATAAATCAAATCAGAACAACACTGTTTATAAATCAGAACAACACTGTTTATAAATCAGAACAACACTGTTTATAAATCAGAACAACACTGTTTATAAATCAGAACAACACTGTTTATAAATCAGAACAACACTGTTTATAAATCAGAACAACACTGTTTATAAATCAGAACAAATCAGAACAACACTGTTTATAAATCAGAACAAATCAGAACAACACTGTTTATAAATCAGAACAAATCAGAACAACACTGTTTATAAATCAGAACAACACTGTTTATAAATCAGAACAACACTGTTTATAAATCAGAACAACACTGTTTATAAATCAGAACAACACTGTTTATAAATCAGAACAACACTGTTTATAAATCAGAACAACACTGTTTATAAATCAGAACAACACTGTTTATAAATCAGAACAACACTGTTTATAAATCAGAACAACACTGTTTATAAATCAGAACAAATCAGAACAACACTGTTTATAAATCAGAACAACACTGTTTATAAATCAGAACAACAGAACAACACTGTTTATAAATCAGAACAACACTGTTTATAAATCAGAACAAATCAGAACAACACTGTTTATAAATTTATAAATCAGAACAACACTGTTTATAAATCAGAACAACACTGTTTATAAATCAACACTGTTTATAAATCAATCAGAACAACACTGTTTATAAATCAGAACAACACTGTTTATAAATCAGAACAACACTGTTTATAAATCAGAACAACACTGTTTATAAATCAGAACAAATCAGAACAACACTGTTTATAAATCAGAACAAATCAGAACAACACTGTTTATAAATCAGAACAACACTGTTTATAAATCAGAACAAATCAGAACAACACTGTTTATAAATCAGAACAACACTGTTTATAAATCAGAACAACACTGTTTATAAATCAGAACAACACTGTTTATAAATCAGAACAACACTGTTTATAAATCAGAACAACACTGTTTATAAATCAGAACAAATCAGAACAACACTGTTTATAAATCAGAACAAATCAGAACAACACTGTTTATAAATCAGAACAACACTGTTTATAAATCAGAACAACACTGTTTATAAATCAGAACAAACTGTTTATAAATCAGAACAAACACACACTGTTTATAAATCAGAACACTGTTTATAAATCAGAACAACACTGTTTTATAAATCAGAACAACACTGTTTATAAATCAGAACAACACTGTTTATAAATCAGAACAAATCAGAACAACACTGTTTATAAATCAGAACAAATCAGAACAACACTGTTTATAAATCAGAACAAATCAGAACAACACTGTTTATAAATCAGAACAACACTGTTTATAAATCAGAACAACACTGTTTATAAATCAGAACAAATCAGAACAACACTGTTTATAAATCAGAACAACACTGTTTATAAATCAGAACAAATCAGAACAACACTGTTTATAAATCAGAACAACACTGTTTATAAATCAGAACAACACTGTTTATAAATCAGAACAACACTGTTTATAAATCAGAACAACACTGTTTATAAATCAGAACAAATCAGAACAACACTGTTTATCGTTACTGCTTCAAAGTTTCTGTACTTAAAGTTGTGCACGTGGCTGTGTTCGGTTATGGGTTTGACCAGCACTTGTAAACTAAACAATATTACGGCTGTCCTTATTTGTAGTGGATTAAATGATAATGATAAATAATTACGATAAAAAAAACAATTCATTTGAAAAATACCTACTTTTTTTATTGTGAATAAAATATTATCTTATATCGATTTGTATTTATGTTGACAGAAGTGTTTCATTCCATTTTAATGGCCGACATTAATTCAACATTACAGCAAAACTCCACGATACATTCCGGAGATTGACCTTAGCTTTCTTTGTCGGCAATCAGTGATTCAGTGATTGAAAAAGGAAGATTTTTTTATCATATATTCTTTATTTTGAACACATTCTTCACGCACGGAATGGTGATATATTAAATAACTTTTCGGCTTGGCCTTGGCTGTTTTCTGCTGTACACTTGTAGGTACCGTAGTTTTCGTACGTAAACCCATTGATGTGTAAATCGTTACCGACCAAACTCAGGTTATCTGCTGCAGTAGTCTGAAATACAAGTATAAAAATGTATCGGGAATATTTACGTTAATGGTATGTTAGTCAGAAGAGTCAAAAACTGTGGCAGGGCACTTAATCTTGTGGATTTTTATTTAAGATTTATTGATATTTAAACATCACATAAAAATTCCATAATTCTTCGAATTCATGTTTATATATATTGATTCAGCAGGTTAAGATACTGACAAAACCCTGAGACAAACTCGAACAAGTATCGATATCATTACAGTATTGTGACCATGGTATATATACCTCTTACATCAGATCTGATATAACTAGAATATAATACGGTTCTAGATATTTGATGCCTTCATCGAGATATACATTCATGGTAATATGTTCTCGAGAGTGAATCACGATATCAATAATGGGGACACGATGGGTGTGGCAGTAGTATGTCTGTCTGTCTCTCTATCCGTCTGTCAGACGGTCTCTCTATCTGTCTGTCTGTCTGTTTGTAAGTCTCTCTCTCTGTCTGTCGATCTGTCTCTCTGTCTCTCTCTCTGTCGGTCTGTCTCTCTCCGCCTGTCTGTATATCTATATGTCTGTCTGTCAGGCTCTCTTTCTGGTCTATTCTGGTCTTGTCTGTCTGTCTGTCAGACTGTCTGTCTGGTCTTGTCTGCCTGTCTGTCTGCCTGTACATCTAGTTACTTGTAAGCTAATTATCTATATCTTCATCGTTAGCTGAAAAGCTTCACAGGGAACCCATCATAATGTTTAACAGTACAGATCTGGCGAAAAATAGTGGCAGTGTAACAACCAGACATCACCGATTATTCTGGAATATGAGAAGTGTGAATGATGTGTGTAAGTAAGAGAGCCCTTCTGTGTGAAGACATATTTGTAGTGTTACGTATGTCTTGTCTTGGTCAAGAAAACGTTTGTAGTTGAAAAAAGACAACTCCGATCACACGAACTACTAAGCCCTTTCTCGAGGACACTGTCATGTGAAAAATAACCGATTTTAATGTACAAGGTTCATTGTCATGTATTACTCATTTTAAGGGGGAAATATTTTTTTATTTTTTTACTTAATTTGACCAATCATAGTTCAAGCCTTTGAAATAAGAACAAATCAGTATAAACAAGTATATATGCGTAACTTACATAAGACAGAACCGCCCAGGAGATTGTGGGTTTGGGTTCACCTGACGCTCCACACTTTATTATAACATTGTCTCCGATACTTGCATGGTGTATAGCAGTGGCTGCGACAATCACGGGCTTCGATACTGTTAACAGAAGGACACAAATTGATACACAGGGCCCGATACTGTTAACAGAAGGACACAAATTGATACACAGGGCCCGATACTGTTAACAGATACAAGGTACACACAAATTGATACACAGGGCCCGATACTGTTAACAGAAGGACACAAATTGATACACAGGGCCCGATACTGTTAACAGAAGGTCACACATTGATACACAGGGCCCGATACTGTTAACAGAAGGACACAAATTGATACACAGGGCCCGATACTGTTAACAGAAGGACACAAATTGATACACAGGGCCCGATACTGTTAACAGAAGGACACACATTGATACACAGGGCCCGATACTGTTAACAGAAGGACACACATTGATACACAGGGCCCGATACTGTTAACAGAAGGACACACATTGATACACAGGGCCCGATACTGTTAACAGAAGGACACAAATTGATACACAGGGCCCGATACTGTTAACAGAAGGACACAAATTGATACACGGGGCCCGATACTGTTAACAGAAGGACACAAATTGATACACGGGGCCCGATACTGTTAACAGAAGGACACAAATTGATACACAGGGCCCGATACTGTTAACAGAAGGACACAAATTGATACACAGGGCCCGATACTGTTAACAGAAGGACACAAATTGATACACAGGGCCCGATACTGTTAACAAAACTACACAAATTGATACACAGGGCCCGATACTGTTAACAAAACGACACAAATTGATACACAGGGCCCGATACTGTTAACAGAAGGACACAAATTGATACACAGGGCCCGATACTGTTAACAGAAGGACACAAATTGATACACAGGGCCCGATACTGTTAACAGAAGGACACAAATTGATACACAGGGCCCGATACTGTTAACAGAAGGACACAAATTGATACACAGGGCCCGATACTGTTAACAGAAGGACACAAATTGATACACAGGGCCCGATACTGTTAACAGAAGGACACAAATTGATACACAGGGCCCGATACTGTTAACAGAAGTACACACATTGATACACAGGGCCCGATACTGTTAACAGAAGGACACAAATTGATACACACGATACTGTTAACAGGGACACCCGATACTGTTAACAGTTAACAGAAGGACAAATTGATACACAGGGCCCGATACTGTTAAAGGACACAAATTGATACACAGGGCCCGATACTGTTAACAGAAGGACACACAAATTGATACACAGGGCCCGAAGTACATACTGTTAACAGAGGACACAAATTGATACACAGGGCCCGATACTGTTAACAGAAGTACACACATTGATACACAGGGCCCGATACTGTTAACAGAAGGACACAAATTGATACACAGGGCCCGATACTGTTAACAGAAGGTCACACATTGATACACAGGGCCCGATACTGTTAACAGAAGGACACACATTGATACACAGGGCCCGATACTGTTAACAGAAGTACACACATTGATACACAGGGCCCGATACTGTTAACAGAAGGACACACATTGATACACAGGGCCCGATACTGTTAACAGAAGTACACACATTGATACACAGGGCCCGATACTGTTAACAGAAGGACACAAATTGATACACAGGGCCCGATACTGTTAACAGAAGTACACACATTGATACACAGGGCCCGATACTGTTAACAGAAGGACACAAATTGATACACAGGGCCCGATACTGTTAACAGAAGTACACAAATTGATACAAGGGCCCGATACTGTTAACAGAAAGACACAAATTGATACACAGGGCCCGATACTGACACACATTGATACACTGTTAACAGAAGGACACAATTGATACACAGGGCCCGATACTGTTAACAGAAGGACACACATTGATACACAGGGCCCGATACTGTTAACAGAAGGACACACATTGAACTGTTAACAGAAGGACACACATTGATACACAGGGCCCGATACTGTTAACAGATAAGATACTGTTAACACACATTGATACACAGGGCCCGATACTGTTAACAGAAGGACACAAATTGATACACAGGGCCCGATACTGTTAACAGAAGGACACACATTGATACACAGGGCCCGATACTGTTAACAGAAGGACACACATTGATACACAGGGCCCGATACTGTTAACAGAAGGACACACATTGATACACAGGGCCCGATACTGTTAACAGAAGGTACAACATTGAACTGTTAACAGAACACACATTGATACACAGGGCCCGATACTGTTAACAGAACTGTTAACAGACACACATTGATACACAGGGCCCGATACTGTTAACAGAAGGACACACATTGATACACAGGGCCCGATACTGTTACAACATTGATACACAGGGCCCATACTGTTAACAGAAACACACATTGATACACAGGGCCCGATACTGTTAACAGACACACATTGATACAAGGGCCCGATACTGTTAACACACACATTGATACACACACTGGGTACACACATTGATACACAGGGCCCGATACTGTTAACAGAAGGACACACATTGATACACAGGGCCCGATACTGTTAACAGAAGGACACACATTGATACACAGGGCCCGATACTGTTAACAGAAGTACACAAATTGATACAAGGGGCCCGATACTGTTAACAGAAGTACACAAATTGATACACAGGGCCCGATACTGTTAACAGAAGTACACAATTGATACACAGGGCCCGATACTGTTAACAGAAGGACACAAATTGATACACAGGGCCCGATACTGTTAACAGAAGTACACACATTGATACACAGGGCCCGATACTGTTAACAGAAGGATACAAATTGATACACAGGGCCCGATACTGTTAACAAAACGACAAAAATTGATACACAGGGCCCGATACTGTTAACAAAACGACAAAAATTGATACACAGGGCCCGATACTGTTAACAAAACGACACAAATTGATACACAGGGCCCGATACTGTTAACAGAAGTACACACATTGATACACAGGGCCCGATACTGTTAACAGAAGTACACACATTGATACACAGGGCCCGATACTGTTAAAAGAAGGACACACATTGATACACAGGGCCCGATACTGTTAACAGAAGTACACACATTGATACACAGGGCCCGATACTGTTAACAGAAGGACACACATTGATACACAGGGCCCGATACTGTTAACAGAAGGACACAAATTGATACACAGGGCCCGATACTGTTAACAGAAAGACACAAATTGATACACAGGGCCCGATACTGTTAACAGAAGGACACAAATTGATACACAGGGCCCGATACTGTTTAACAGTTAACAGAAGTACACACATTGATACACAGGGCCCGATACTGTTAACAGAAATACACACATTGATACACAGGGCCCGATACTGTTAACAGAAGGACACACATTGATACACAGGGCCCGATACTGTTAACAGAAGTACACACATTGATACACAGGGCCCGATACTGTTAACAGAAGTACACACATTGATACACAGGGCCCGATACTGTTAACAGAAGTACACACATTGATACACAGGGCCCGATACTGTTAACAGAAGGACACACATTGATACACAGGGCCCGATACTGTTAACAGAAGGTCACACATTGATACACAGGGCCCGATACTGTTAACAAAACGACAAAAATTGATACACAGGGCCCGATACTGTTAACAAAACGACAAAAATTGATACACAGGGCCCGATACTGTTAACAGAAGGACACAAATTGATACACAGGGCCCGATACTGTTAACAGAAGGACACACATTGATACACAGGGCCCGATACTGTTAACAGAAGGTCACACATTGATACACAGGGCCCGATACTGTTAACAGAAGGTCACACATTGATACACAGGGCCCGATACTGTTAACAGAAGGACACAAATTGATACACAGGGCCCGATACTGTTAACAGAAGGACACACATTGATACACAGGGCCCGATACTGTTAACAGAAGGTCACACATTGATACACAGGGCCCGATACTGTTAACAGAAGTACACACATTGATACACAGGGCCCGATACTGTTAACAGAAGTACACACATTGATACACAGGGCCCGATACTGTTAACAGAAGTACACACATTGATACACAGAATAGAATACTTTGATGGGTGGTTGTTTTAATCGTGTTTTACCTACGTGTCCAATGTACCCATATTTTACAAACTTCTCTCCTCACTTTGGTATATGTATCTCTGATATCATTACATATATACTGCAAATCAATTTTATTTCGCGTAGGATTTATTTTCGCGTCAATTGGAAATTGAAATCCCTCGGAATTTTTAATGAAAATACATGTAACAACTCTGGATGGTATCCATGTTTATTCCAGAATAGATAAAATAATCTCAAATCAAATTCTTAAACTCGTGTTAATTCCAATTCAGACATTTTCAGCACTAGTCAAAAGTAGAACAAAATGGCGACCTACATGAAGCCATTCGTTAACGATACGGGATTATTGTAGAGTCTAGGTCTCTAAGAGCTCATAATTCCCGAATTCATTGTCATTTCTAGATCAGGATTCACGAAATTCTGGAGATAAATAAAGTAGTCGCGAGATCTAAGTAATTTACAGTATATATTTACAATACTATGACGTTATATTGGCGCCACAGTTACAACGTTAAGTCAACGCTTCGCAGAAAACAAACAACCAGGATTGACATCAATCATTTAGATGACTATGATGCTCAGAAATCTCGTGCAATAATTAAACATACATGGAGGAAAACTTTTACAACTTGATAGAATAAACAGGGTAATATTTTCAGGTAATGTCTGCAGTATACATATAACCATTTCATAGTTATTAATGATATATAATGTTTATAACAAAAATACTAATGTCTCTGTATTATGTGGAATGATACATCAGATATATACCAATGTTAGATGTGACGTCATCAAAATAAATTTAATGTGAATTTAATACAACTTTTCTAGTAGTGTTGAAATGTTTTGAAAAAAGTATCGTTAAGACCTACCACACACTTACAATCATAAATAGACAAAAAGACAAAAGCACTACTTACGTGGTGGTAATGTAGTAGTTACCGGGGTGACCGTTGTGGAAGCTTCAGAATGCCAATGTAAATAAAAATTAAAAAAACTGTTCAGTTGGTGATAATGGATGAAATATATAAAACACACACACGTTATTAACACATCTTACTACAATTAAGACCTGTATCAAGTAGGAAATGGAAATTAAACTGTATCGTATGACTGTTTAGTCATTCTAGATCTCGTAAGTGACGTTGTTGATAGAATTTATGATGAAACCTGGTAGTGTAAGGAGAAAGTCAAGTACTTGTGTGTTTTTTAAACCATGCCCCTGTCTGAATGATTGCAGAGGCATAAATGTTTCGACAAACCTTGGTAGACATGGACACTCTCTACACTCTATCAGATCTATCATTATATTAGCAGTACAAAGTCAGTTGTAAGCAATATTGGGAGGGGGGGGTCGAGGACAAGAATAAAACACTTACCATGGATGACTGTGACTTTACTGGTTGTACCAACGTTGTTACTAGCTGTACAGATATACAGTCCAGCATTATCAGGTAGGAAGTGATCGATGTGAATTGAACGTCCATCATCCGAGATACGTGTGTTGTTTGGTGCTTTACCATTGATAACGAAATGCTTGAAAGGAAACACAAATAGAATAAACAGTGAAGTGATATAGATTAAAGAATAATGTGATGTTTATAAGTACATTAAAGGTTATTTCGGAACATTTACTTCAGTTTCAGGTTGATATAGTCAATAGAATAGAAAGTCTTATAACTTAGTAGAAGCTTTAAGTGTGACGTTTCGATAACTTCACGGTTTGGAGCGTACTAACACTGATAAAAGCCAGTGGTAATACGCTTCACACAGGTCACTTGTCTGATGAAGGTGACTGTGTAGTCATAGAAACGTCACACTCTAATCTTCTACCGGTTGTGTTATAAGATTAAGGTGACCGTGTAGTCATCAAAACGTCACACTCTAATCTTCTACTGGTTGTGTTATAAGATGAAGGTGACCGTGTAGTCATCAAAACGTCACACTCTAATCTTCTACTGGTTGTGTTATAAGATTAAGGTGACCGTGTAGTCATCAAAACGTCACACTCTAATCTTCTACCGGTTGTGTTATAAGATGAAGGTGACCGTGTAGTCATCAAAACGTCACACTCTAATCTTCTACTGGTTGTGTTATAAGACGAAGGGGGCCGTGTAGTCATAGAAACGTCACACTCTAATCTTCTACAGGTTGTGTTATAAGACGAAGGGGGCCGTGTAGTCATAGAAACGTCACACTCTAATCTTCTACAGGTTGTGTTATAAGATTAATGTGACCGTGTAGTCACAGAAACGTCACACTCTAATCTTCTACTGGTTGTGTTATAAGATGAAGTTGACCGTGTAGTCATCAAAACGTCACGCTCTAATCTTCTACTGGTTGTGTTATAAGATGAAGGTGGCCGTGTAGTCATCGAAACGTCACACTCTAATCTTCTACTGGTTGTGTTATAAGATGAAGGTGGCCACGTAGTTATCGAAACGTCACACTCTAACTTTCTACAGGTTGTGTTATAAGATTAAGGTGACCGTGTAGTCACAGAAACGTCACACTCTAATCTTCTACTGGTTGTGTTATAAGATGAAGTTGACCGTGTAGTCATCAAAACGTCACGCTCTAATCTTCTACTGGTTGTGTTATAAGATGAAGGTGGCCGTGTAGTCATCGAAACGTCACACTCTAATCTTCTACTGGTTGTGTTATAAGATGAAGGTGGCCGTGTAGTCATCGAAACGTCACACTCTAATCTTCTACTGGTTGTGTTATAAGATGAAGGTGACCGTGTAGTCATCAAAACGTCACACTCTAATCTTCTACTGGTTATGTTATAAGATTAAGGTGACCGTGTAGTCATCAAAACGTCACGCTCTAATCTTCTACTGGTTGTGTTATAACATGAAGGTGGCCATGTAGTCATCAAAACGTCACACTCTAATCTTCTACTGGTTGTGTTATAAGATGAAGGTGGCCATGTAGTCATCGAAACGTCACACTCTAATTTTCTACAGGTTGTGTTATAAGATGAAGGTGGCTATGTAGTCATCAAAACGTCACACTCTAATCTTCTACTGGTTGTGTTATAAGATGAAGGTGACCGTGTAGTCACCGAAACGTCACACTCTAATCTTCTACCGGTGGTGTTATAAGATGAAGGTGACCGTGTAGTCATCGAAACGTCACACTCTAATCTTCTACCGGTTGTGTTATAAGATGAAGGTGACCGTGTAGTCATCAAAACGTCACACTCTAATCTTCTTCTGGTTGTGTTATAAGATTAAGGTGACCGTGTAGTCACCGAAACGTCACACTCTAATCTTCTACCGGTTGTGTTATAAGATGAAGGTGACCGTGTAGTCATCAAAACGTCACACTCTAATCTTCTACTGGTTGTGCTATAAGATGAAGGTGACGTCACACTCTAATCTTCTACTGGTTGTGTTATAAGATTAAGGTAACCGTGTAGTCACAGAAACGTCACACTCTAATCTTCTACTGGTTGTGTTATAAGATGAAGGTGACCGTGTAGTCATCAAAACGTCACACTCTAATCTTCTACTGGTTGTGTTATAAGATGAAGGTGGCCATGTAGTCATCGAAACGTCACACTCTAATCTTCTACTGGTTGTGTTATAAGATGAAGATGACCGTGTAGTCATCGAAACGTCACACTCTAATCTTCTACTGGTTGTGTTATAAGATGAAGGTGGCCATGTAGTCATCAAAACGTCACACTCTAATCTTCTACCGGTTGTGTTATAAGATTAAGGTGACCGTGTAGTCATCAAAACGTCACACTCTAATCTTCTACTGGTTGTGTTATAAGATGAAGTTGACCGTGTAGTCATCAAAACGTCACGCTCTAATCTTCTACTGGTTGTGTTATAAGATGATGGTTACCGTGTAGTCATCGAAACGTCACACTCTAATCTTCTACTGGTTGTGTTATAAGATGAAAGTGGTCATGTAGTCATCGAAACGTCACACTCTAACTTTCTACAGGTTGTGTTATAAGATTAAGGTGACCGTGTAGTCACAGAAACGTCACACTCTAATCTTCTACTGGTTGTGTTATAAGATGAAGTTGACCGTGTAGTCATCAAAACGTCACGCTCTAATCTTCTACTGGTTGTGTTATAAGATGAAGGTGGCCGTGTAGTCATCGAAACGTCACACTCTAATCTTCTACTGGTTGTGTTATAAGATGAAGGTGGCCGTGTAGTCATCGAAACGTCACACTCTAATCTTCTACTGGTTGTGTTATAAGATGAAGGTGACCGTGTAGTCATCAAAACGTCACACTCTAATCTTCTACTGGTTATGTTATAAGATGAAGGTGACCGTGTAGTCATCAAAACGTCACACTCTAATCTTCTACTGGTTGTGTTATAAGCTGAAGGTTGTCGTGTAGTCATCGAAACGTCACACTCTAATCTTCTACTGGTTGTGTTATAAGATGAAAGTGGTCATGTAGTCATCGAAACGTCACACTCTAATCTTCTACTGGTTGTGTTATAAGATGAAGGTTACCGTATAGTCGTCGAAACGTCACACTCTAATCTTCTACTGGTTGTGTTATAAGATTAAGGTGACCGTGTAGTCATCAAAACGTCACACTCTAATCTTCTACCGGTTGTGTTATAAGATTAAGGTGACCGTGTAGTCATCAAAACGTCACACTCTAATCTTCTATCGGTTGTTTTATAAGATGAAGGTGACCGTGTAGTCATCAAAACGTCACACTCTAATCTTCTTCTGGTTGTGTTATAAGATTAAGGTGACCGTGTAGTCACCGAAACGTCACACTCTAATCTTCTACCGGTTGTGTTATAAGATGAAGGTGACCGTGTAGTCATCAAAACGTCACACTCTAATCTTCTACTGGTTGTGCTATAAGATGAAGGTGACGTCACACTCTAATCTTCTACTGGTTGTGTTATAAGATTAAGGTAACCGTGTAGTCACAGAAACGTCACACTCTAATCTTCTACTGGTTGTGTTATAAGATGAAGGTGACCGTGTAGTCATCAAAACGTCACACTCTAATCTTCTACTGGTTGTGTTATAAGATGAAGGTGGCCATGTAGTCATCGAAACGTCACACTCTAATCTTCTACTGGTTGTGTTATAAGATGAAGATGACCGTGTAGTCATCGAAACGTCACACTCTAATCTTCTACTGGTTGTGTTATAAGATGAAGGTGGCCATGTAGTCATCAAAACGTCACACTCTAATCTTCTACCGGTTGTGTTATAAGATTAAGGTGACCGTGTAGTCATCAAAACGTCACACTCTAATCTTCTACTGGTTGTGTTAAAACGTCAACATGATCACAATTCAAAATAAAATTCAATAAAACAAGGTCATAATAGAACCCGAGAAAAGATTTACACGGAGACTCTTGAAAAAGTATAAGAAGAATTAGACTATATGTTCCGGAAGAGTAAGCGTCTTCTGCTTCACAGACGACACACGCCATGTAAATCTTGGTCAATCCAAGTAAGTCATGCCACATTTTCAAATAAGGTATACCATAAGCACACCACAACAATAGATTCGGGAGAATGTTGATCAGAGAATTATTACTAATGTCTGTTAATTAAAGATTTACCATTACTATCTGTTTATTAAAGAATTACCATTACTATCTGTTACTTAGAGAATAAATTAAATAACAATGTAACAGTTAGTAAAACATTATCGGATTAGAGTTTACCGTGACACCCCAGTTCAAATGTGGCGGAGGATTTCCTGTCGCCGCACAGTGGAGGGTTACTGACTCTCCCGGTAAAATGTTCTGGGAAGGTGAAAGACTGGTTATCGTCGGTCTACTGGCTATGAAATATAGACAATAGGAAATGTATAACCTGTTAACTACAGGTTAACAGAATCACGTAAAAAGGAACAAGGATAATACGAACGACAGACTTGGACACTGGGGAAGTTACAAAGAAAACAAGACCAAACGTCCCGGTAGAGTAAGCGTCTTCTACTTTATCGACAACATTCACGTCCTTTTGGTGTTTTTTTTTTTAAATATTACAGATAGGAAAAATTACACTTTTCTTCAAATAGTGAGTATCAGTCTCGAATTAAATTATAAGATATATTATGCGTCATGGAGAAATTTAACCATTACATATTTGGTTTGAACATTATCGCTTTATTAAAAAAAGCAACATGTGTATGAATGATTGATAAGTTCGGTCATCTGAAATATTTAACCGAGAGATGGTACTAAATTAAACAGAATCTAACCGTTTAAATCTACAGTTATGGACACCATTCCTTTTATTTGACCAAACATTGTATTTCTATCGACAATGATAAATATGAAATAACGAAAACATTATGATATACTTTCTATTTGTTCATAAGACAAAATATCCTACAAAAGTGTACACGTACGCTTAAGGGTTGATGTTGATGATAAGGTTGATGTCGTTGCCGTTGTTGTTGATGACGTCGTCGTTGTTATCGACGTTGTTGTAGATGACGTCACCGTTGATGAAGATGACGGTTTAGTTGCGGAATGAGAACACTGGTCGTTGCAAAAATTGCTGCTGTTACAGCATTGTGCACATAAAGGCGAGATTCTTTTTCCTATGACAGCAACAGCAGCAGATAAACCAGTCTGGCATTCCTGTAGTAAATACATTTCATAGACATAGGAGTCAAATATCGCTCAAGTAGACAATTGTCTAATTCATGCTAAACGATTTTTTTTTTGTGAAATCACTCGTGTATGTGCGCATGAAGTCTGGTGTATGTAAAACAACATTTAGTAATCAGTACCACATTTTAATATATTTGACATCAATTTCTTTATTTCACTTACTCTTGTCTGTATTTCTTTCAAAAGTACAACAGAGTTTAAAATAAACTTTTTCTTGATAAATAAGTAAAATTAAATGAAAAGTTTGAAGAAATGTAAATTCTACACTAAAATATACTGTTTACCTGAATACCGATTCCACACCGACTTTCCCACAGGATAGCACCACTCAAACCACTTTGCTTGTGACCAATATAGCATTGCTACAGCGCGAAAAAATAAATTTGTTAAATGACTGATTAGTATCAATAACCAAAATGTTAGTACAAAATAAAATTCAATTATTCATCACAAGAACACGACGACATGAGTTGTGAACTTAGACTCTGTGTGATAAGGCTATGTTTTCTTGACATATACTCAACAAAAAAAGAAAGGTTAACATGTTTCCTTGGTGAATACCTGTAAATGAGTGAAAACAAAATGACGTTTGTGCAATATTAGAAAATGGTAATGTTTTACATTACAAAATCCAAGGGGGTTACCAAAATCATTCAAGCGTGAAAGTCTGTATTAGCGAAAGAGCTGCACGAGGTGTTCTGCGACTAACTTTTATCTTCGCTTAAATTTCATAAACATTCAAACTGACAACTGTTCCTTAGATCCTTAGGACTTAGAAATCACCGAATCTTGCTATCTATCAACTTTATCATTATGCCCCGGCTGTCACAAGTGCAGAAAGGGCTGTAGGCATGATCCAGGCTGGGGAGTCTCGCTGTCGAGTTGCACGGCATTTTGGTTGCAGTGTTAAGACAATTGTCAGTTGGTAAGTTGTTTAAATCAAACTGGGTCTACATCCGATCGTCAACGAAGCGGCCGACCCCGTAAAACGACCGCCAGGGATGACCGTCGTATACGATTGATACACTTGCGCAATCGATTCGTAACCGCAGTAGAGACTACAAGGACATTGTTTGGGCGTCGTGTCTCTCCCCAAACAGTCCACAGCAGGTTGAGGGCCTACCAATTGAAAGCGCGGCGTCCCTACACTGGACCCAATTTGTTGCGATGTCACCGTAATAATCGGCGTAACTGGACCCGTGTTCACCGTCGTTGGGCCTTACGACAATGGAACACTGTTCTGTTTTCAGATGAGTCCAAGTTTTGTCTGCAACACGGTGACGGAAGGCGCATAGTGTGGAGGCGACGAGGGGAGCGTTTTGCGAACTGCTGCGTCGCAGAACGGGACCGCCTTGGCGGCGGAAGTGTGATGGTTTGGGGTGGTATTTGTGGGGGACTCCTACCAGGCTTGTTGTGTTAAATAGCAATTTAACCGGCATTCGATATCGGGACGAAATTTTAAGACTAGTGGTTCTGCCATTCTTTAGACGCCATGGCGTTGACGCCATTTTTCAACAGGATAACGCACCAGCGCACACCAGTCACGTCAGCAGAACTTTCTTGCAGCAGAATAACGTACAGGTGTTAGATTGGCTATCTAAATCACCTGATTTGTCACCGATTGAGCATGTATGGGAGTTCTTGGGCGACGCGTGAGATAACGTCAAAATCAGCCGTCAAACTTGCAGGAGCTGGCCCAAGCCTTGATCGCTGAAAGGAACAACATCTCTCCTCGAATTATCCGCCGGTTTACGAGTTCCATGCGACGACGCTGCAATGCTGTTTACTTCGCAAACGGTGGCCATACCCGTTACTTATGGTGTTACTTTTTGAAATTGACCCCAACGTCCTTTACAGTCGAATAAAATCAACTGAACGCAAAGTTTTATAATGAACCATGACTGCACTTTTATCAGAATTGATCAATTACTTTATTCGTACATGATTGGTAAGGATTTATGAAGGGGTTAATTAATTAATCACAGAATAAAGTAGTGTTACCTTTCTTTTTTTGTTTAGTATATATTGTATATCTGATGGAACATTTTATTGAATACGTGGACATACGTTATCAGGCGCGAACCTTATTTTAAAGTATCAATTCAGTAACCCAATTATAACATGTGTGATAGAACGTTTTCCAGACCATTTGTCTGTCAACTACCACAGTGAGACTAAGGAGTGTCAGCTTAGTACAGACTCCCCCTACACTAACCCGGAGTTAGTACAGGAGGCACAATACTGGGAAATCTACTACCGACAGAAAGGTGAAGTATGATGAGGAGAGAATCTGTAGAACTATCATATTAATGGAAGACATTCCCAAAGCATGGTCACTATAGCCTGTTCACTGTCTCAGTTTTAGTGATGAGTCAGGAAAGACGACAACGAAGGTCATGGAAGTAAAACAACTCCTAAATGAAATGATTTATCATATTCACTTAATTACGTTCTGCTTTTTATAATTGTTTAATGATATAGGTAAACAATCGAACCACCCTCGCCTGGTGCACTTACAGCTAAAACATTAATGGGGATTCATTTCCTCGTAACTCATGAAATCAAATAAACGTTGAAATTTGTATATCATATTCATAGAGCTATATCTATCCATAAAAACCACGTGTCCACGATATAATTTTTGTTGAGACAAACCACGAAAATAGATCCTCACGAAATAAGTTTTTACGGCAATTCCTTATAAGGACATTATCATATAAACTGTAACTACTACCTGTATTTATGCTTGACTATTATACTTAAATATATAAAGTTCATTATTACGGTAAAACAACCATGAAGCTGATCAGGAAATGCGCTATGTGATCTATTGAGTAATTACCATTTAAATGCAGCTATTTTTCTGCGATTTCATCCCGCCCATTAAAATAGCGAAAACAAGAAATCCGCGAATTGATCAATCTCAACAGTGTCGCGTTCATTTCGTCACTGAGGAAATTTGTGTTTATGCCAATGATTAACACGTGTTACACATTTGACTCAAACTGAACAATCCTAGTTTATTAGTAAGATACAGGGTGCTAACAGTACAGTACAGAACGTATGAGGTTTATTATCATCAGTATAAACTGATCCGACATTTTATTATTTTGTTCCACTGAACGCTTAAGTATTGCCAGAGGCGAAGCAATAATGTATGCTTGTATGCTTAAACATTTGCCCTACTTTTTTTAACCTTACTGCGCCCCTAGACCCCCTTAACTGGGGCTTCGCCCTTGGATCCTCTCTTGAAAGCATACACTCTTAAAAATGTTTTGCTACGCCACTGATTGCAATTATATACTAACACGAAACAGAAACGCCGGGTACACTAAATATACTACAAATGATTTATTGCTTGGCCTAGAATAATGACACTCGGTCAGGTTGATGTGTTGTTCGCGCTCACTAGGTACACGTGTTCAAAATCACACAATACCTGATCTCCGCGCTCCGTGCGAGGCACGTGCTAAAATACAAGAATCCCGTGCAGGGGAAGGTCATTGAGTCCGCCAATGGAAATTTTCAGTCTATTTGATACTGTTCAAGTATTCGGATTGATTTTTCAAAGTTTGATTCGAATTAAGCAATTTACATCCATGCCACGATTGACAGAAGTCCAGCGGGGACAGGCTATAGGAATGCTTTTGCAGTGTCAGGGCCAACTTCAGGTTGCTGCACATTTTGGTGTGCATATTCGGACAATTCAACGTCTTGTCCAACGTGTGCGAGTGACGGGGAGGGTCATCGACCGACCGCGAACTGGACGTCCGCGCGTCACGACGCCACATCAGGATCGGTTTATAAGACTTTCTCACTTACGTAATTGCCATCTCACAGCTACCGAAACTGCAAATAACACTATAGGCAGTCATAACCGCCATATTCATCCTAATACGGTTCGAAACCGATTACGCGTCAATGGCCTAAGAACCCGACGTCCCTATGTTGGTCTGCCCCTAACTCCTGCGCGTCACCAACGCCGATTGGCTTGGTTACAAGCACACTCGCCCAGAAATTTTCCTATGAGGCAATGGAGACGGGTATTCTTCACTGACGAATCCCGGTTCACTCTCTACCGTTCTGACGGGCGACGTCGTGTATATCGACGTCGAGGGGAACGTTACACCGACGCGTGCCTCGCTGAGCAGGATAGGTTTTTGACATAATTAGCATTGATAATCGATAGAACCTTCAACAAATGGTTCCAAACAGATGAAATTGTATACAAAAATGAATGAAATAATGTAACATTAAATTATATCATTTAAAAGAATCTTTTTAGGTTACACGGCGTTTCTTTTTCGTTTTAGTATATATATATATATATATATATATATATATATGAATGATATATTTACATGTGTATTGTTTCTTCTGAAAGAAAAACAAAGAAAAATCAAAGTCGATTCAAAAATAAGTCATTGTCATACTCTGTAATACAAACATCAATGTGATATCTGCAATAAATTTATGTAAACATAATACTTTTGTATGTAAAATAAAGAAATCATATGTGCATGTATGCCACAGAGATTACAAGATAATACTATGTACATTAAATAATATTACGGTAAATGTTCCTATTTTCGATGGTTCAAATATTCACTGTACTACCAACATCTATTAGACATTAACTAGATATACAGACATTTTTTCTTTTATTTTTTATGTCATTCTCGAAATAGCGAAAAATTAACCCCCTCGAAAATAATAATTAAGGAAAATATTTATTTAATGTAGCTATAGGCACCTTTTTCGATTTAATTACATTTAACTGAACTCACCTGACTGGCAGGACATCTAGTTATTTTGTCACACTGGGATGGTGACGTCATCTGGTCACAATTATAGCATAATATATAGCCGTTTGTGTCTAATGCTGAATGAAAGTGAAATTAAAATAAGGTTAGAAGTATGATACAAAACATCAATAACGAAAACACATTTGTGAGGAATGTATTATATTTGCATTTGGTAATGCAAAGAGAAGATGTAATTGTAAAAAAATTATCGTATGGTAAGTATGTTGTAAATTGTTTGCTAAATAAGCAAATAACGATAACTCCACACTCAATTCAGCATTTAATGAAATGTTAAAAACAATAATAAAACCTCAAATTGCTTTTGAATCTATCAGGATTTTTTCTGTGAATATCCTTTTCACCATAATGGCCCAGTCAGTTTAGATATTTAAATATGGCACCTTGTTAGTAACGCTACTATACTGACAAAAATGTACGCTATGCCAACTTCTTTGACAATGGGAATCAACCAGTTCTGTAACTAGCAGTTACCGTGCTATCACGACTCAGTGTCATGTTGCCATGGTGACTCATTAGTTACGTCACATTGATCATTCACCAGTTCTGTAACAAGTAGTTACCGTGCTATCACGACCCAGTATCATGTAGCCATGGCGACTCATTAGTTACGTCACATTGATGGCGGGTTGATTATGAGTATATCGTTACTCAGTAATACCTACGTACGTTTTGTGTTACAGAGACCAGACATTGTATTACAGGCAGTGGTGTTACAACAGTTTTGACAAAAGATAGTTTGTCCATTACTTCTCCTTTCTCTCAGGTCTAACTCAGCAACATTTCCACGCTTTCCAAAACTGTTACATCGCTGTAATAGCAAGCAATAAATATACTCCAAATCTGTTACATCGCTGTAATAGCAAGCAATAAATATACTCCAAAACTGTTACATCGCTGTAATAGCAAGCAATAAATATACTCCAAAACTGTTACAATAAATCAGGATGTGTACATACATGAGAAACGCGCCAATTACTATAAATGTTACATCGCTGTAATAAAAGTAAATAATTTATTTTTCGTCCTTCTATGATACTGCATCATAAACTGTTACATCGCTGTAATAGCATCATACAATGATACTGCATCAAAACTGTTTCGTCCTTATACACTCGCTGTAATAGCCGTTTCGTCCTCCTATGACTCGTCAGTGATACTGCATCATACAGCTGTTTCGTCCTTCTAGTGATACTGCATCATACAGTTGTTTTGTCCTTATAGGACTCGTCAGTGATACTACATCATACAGCCGTTTCGTCCTCCTATGACTCGTCAGTGATACTGCATCATACAGCTGTTTCGTCCTTCTAGTGATACTGCATCATACAGTTGTTTTGTCCTTATAGGACTCGTCAGTGATACTACATCATACAGCCGTTTCGTCCTCCTATGACTCGTCAGTGATACTGCATCATACAGCTGTTTCGTCCTTATAGGACTCGTCAGTGATACTGCATCATACAGCTGTTTCGTCCTTCTAGTGATACTGCATCATACAGCTGTTTCGTCCTTATAGGACTCGTCAGTGATACTACATCATACAGCTGTTTCGTCCTCCTATGACTCGTTTCGCATCATACAGCTGTTTCGTCCTTATAGGACTCGTCAGTGATACTGCATCATACAGCTGTTTCGTCCTTCTAGTGATACTGCATCATACAGCTGTTTCGTCCTTATAGGACTCGTCAGTGATACTGCATCATACAGCTGTTTCGTCCTTATAGGACTCGTCAGTGATACTGCATCATACAGCTGTTTCGTCCTTATAGGACTTGTCAGTGATACTGCATCATACAGTTGTTTCGTCCTTATAGGACTCGTCTGTGATACTGCATCATACAGTTGTTTCGTCCTTCTAGTGATACTGCATCATACAGCTGTTTCGTCCTTATAGGACTCGTCAGTGATACTGCATCATACAGTTGTTTCGTCCTTATAGGACTCGTCTGTGATACTGCATCATACAGTTGTTTCGTCCTTATAGGACTCGTCAGTGATACTGCATCATACAGTTGTTTCGTCCTTATAGGACTCGTCTGTGATACTGCATCATACAGTTGTTTCGTCCTTCTATGACTCGTCAGTGATACTGCATCATACAGCTGTTTCGTCCTTATAGGACTCGTCAGTGATACTGCATCATACAGTTGTTTCGTCCTTATAGGACTCGTCTGTGATACTGCATCATACAGTTGTTTCGTCCTTATAGGACTCGTCAGTGATACTGCATCATACAGTTGTTTCGTCTTTCTAGGACTCGTTATTGATTGTATATAGTTTAAATGCTAGGATGATGAAAATCCAGGGCGATAACAAACAAATATCAATATCACGACGTAGAGATGCACTTGACTGATATCATAACAAATGCCTGACATATCACAATTAAGATGTAAGGTTTTTGACTTACAAACGACGATATACAGCCCACGTCATACATCACATGTCCACTAAGAGTAACATATTGTGATGTCATGCATTCCTGAAAAAAAATACAATTATGAAAAATCAAGATAACGGCAATTCTCCACTTCGCAACATAGTACGTGTTAAAATATCTACGATGTCTCAAATTTACCACTGTACAGAAGACACACAATAGAAAATGTTGAAAGATTGAAAACAAGAAACTATATCTGATAGAGATGAGTAGCTCAAAAACTATAATTCACCTCGTGATCTCCACATCTGGTCACGTGATCACAATGTCTGGGGTCGGATACATGTGTACATGAACCGCATAGTGGACCTCCCTCTGAAAATCATCAAAAATTCGAAAAATGATTTCTTATCATATGCATTTCAGGTTTTAACACCCGATTTTATTTACAACGTTCTACCTCGGGTGGTGGTGTTGCGCAGTTCACCTTTCACCTAGCAGTCCAGGGTTCGATTACCGAAACGAACTTGACTGAAAGGAATGCGGTCACTTGTTCGACCACGTGGGTTTTTCCCCGGATACTCCTATTTCCTCCACAGAAAATCCCCCTCGCGCTTTTATCCGCGTCAAAAAGAGTTATTGATATAAGCATACAGTTTGTTTAATAATTGTTTTAAAATAGACAAAGTTTGTATTATTTGTATACATGAAACGGTTTTATACATGCTTATCTGAATTTGTTTACATTTTGCTCGTACTGATACAAGATGTAAACTTTACAACAAATGTAAAAAAAACCTATTTCAGCTTATATTATTAATCACTCTTGTTGGCTCGAATTTGAGAGCTCGAGGGGTCTTATTGTAAGAGGAAACCGCAGTACTGTAGAAAAACTAACGTGGTCGGGCAGGCGATCCCTTACCTTTTCACTTCCGTTCCGGGAATCGAACCCTGGACGCCTGAGTGAAGGGCGAGGATGTTAACCACTCAGATATACTCAAATGTGTCGAGATACCGTTAGTTTGTACAACAACGATATTCCTACACGTAAACAACGACTGACAGATCCGCCAGAAGTTCCGTCAGTCATAGGGCCAATGTTTAGTTTATGTTACCAAGTAACGAATAACAGGTACTTCCAGATCAGTTGTCTTTTCTGAAATTTCTGAAAAAATCATTATTTGTACTAAACATGATCAAACGAAAATTATGATCATATTTTTCTGTATGTTTTACAGATTGCACCGAGATCATAACTTACCTGATAACTGAATTGCTCCGAAAACACAAACCAAAAGTATCAAGCTAGGAAAAAGAAGAAAAAAAAACAGACAAAATTTGATATGAAATCATATGCATACAGATACCCTGCTAAATCTCAAATACTTAAATGAAAACAAGATGATCCAGCTTAAGTTGAGATATAAGTTGAAATTTCCCAGACACAATATGCTCCACTCATTTGTAGAGTAAATTTTTTTCCCACACTGTGTAATATTGGTCTGTCCAGGGCAATACACACAGGTTCGTTGTTCTTGCATTACACAACCACCCAAGCAATAAAGTGACGCATGCGTATAAATGTGACGGATACCTTCCAAACTGACGTCATCGCCTTGTACAATGTATATACATGTGTGTACCTATACTTATTTGCAGAAACTGTTTGTATTTTGTTTTAATTTTTTTATGTTTGCCAAATCTGGTTACGAAAAAATGTTTTCTGTGCCAATTGGTCGATTAATTGGGTAATAAAGATAAGATTTGTGTGTGAATGGCAGCCTTGATCGTACATTGTTGAATTACAAATTACAGTGTTAGATGTAGATTGATTTACCTCATTACATTTACATATGATTCATTATCTATATTGCAGATTTATAAACTTATCAAACTGTTCCTTCTGATAGACATAAATATGTGATCCTATTCACACACAAAAATTATAACATTGATACACCAACCGTTCTACACCTGATATCACACCAACGCTCTTCTATCCTTCTTTATGGGTCTGCCACTCTTGATAGCAAAACAAATACTAAAATATTCGACTCTGTCTTAGAGTACATTACAGCAACTAATAGATTCCAGTGAATCTATTGGTTGCACCCCTCCCCCTTTTTTCCTCTCCCCTCTCTCACGTAACCCGATCATCTAAATATTTCTCCTATTGTCACACACGTATGTGAATACTTGAGATGTGTGAGCAGGTGCAAGTGAACATGAGTGTTAATGTGTATGTGATTGAGAATATGTGTGTATGCGTGAGTGTAACAGTATTGTGTCTGTTATTAATATTCTTTATCGTTTGTTGCATGTCCTACAAATGTATTAGGTTGTACGCTTTAATGTTAAATGTGACGAAAGTGACTGGTAGCCGTAAGGCTGTTCACAATCCTCGTTAAACAAATAAAAAATTAAATTCGAATTAAGTTGATACAGAAAGAAACCAAAATGTCATCCGGCAGTTAACCCATTGTAAAGTGGCAAACGTTCTCAGACTAAATATGTTACCTTAAATGCAAACTTACGTCACTCAGGTAATTTACATAAGTGCTTATCCGAATTCATTTTACTTCAAAATGACAGCTGCAAGTGCCATACTGTAAACATTAAGAACTTTTATAAAGACAAAATCCGCTAAGGTATTCAATTTGTGTTAATGAAATCACTCTGAATGTACGTTACCTTCCTATGTATGTGGGTTCCATGTTAGACACCGATAAAGATAGCACCGAAGTCGTATGAAAGATAACAATAAAATGGACCACAGTAAAATAATGATCACAAACTGATTTCTACTGTCTATGTAGTAACGACTTTAAAACGTCACTGTTTATAAAATATACAAATATATTATAATTGCTTTTCAAAATTGACTTTTTTTGACAATATTTAATTAATATTTGGTTTGTAATTTTAAAGATGGGAAACCAGCAAATATCTAATTTTGTAAATGTATTAAACTTGCATTAGTAGAGATATTTAAAAATTAACGATATCAGTTAATGCTTGGAAGGCCGTAGAGTGAGACTATAAAAATAGCTTACAATTCTTATCTTTTAGTATGACCTACTTAGATAACACTATGGGAATTTACACATGGTGATTTCTATCTGCCAAACTTCTTCTCCACACAAACAAACAGATATCATCGTTTACAATAATTTTCAGCTCTTCATAATCATTTGCTTTTAAAACAACCTGTACTATTGGGGATCATTTCATCTTGGCGCAAAAGATTTTTGAAGCAATTTCAAGTTAATGATATATAAGATACGTTTAGTCCTAGAGTCAAGCATTCACTTTCATATTTTTCTATTTAAGGTTAAGTTTCAAAATGTCCGCCATTGACAATAACTAATTAAAAGTGAATTTCTCGAAGCATTAATAATTTTCAAACGGTTATTTTTTACATTTTATTGTGTATTTATTTTAAATTTAACGTCTGTGAATGAGAGATATATATATCTTACAATGTAAACGGATATGACGACAAATAGAAAACGAATTCTAAGGGATGGGAGGGAAGGGGGCGTGGTGGTTAGTTTTTTACAGGATGGATGTCAGTCTCGATATTGTCTGTAGCTTTGATGCGGAAAATGACTTTTTCAATTGAGAATTAGTGGAGAATCTAGCAAGCATCAGCGACACGTTATCGGTTGTGTCACGGTTCCTACAGCTTATTTTTCCCCTATGCTCGTTACTTTACATATTGAATGACTGATATGATGTGAATTAGGTTTCGATGACGTTACGTCATATCATTCAAGCTCTTAGGCGTAGTGATGTGTTATATATAATCCTTCTTTGAATTATCAAAGGAGTAGATGCATTAAGGGTCAATTTTGGCCCCAGCATAGATTTTCTTAATTTTTATATCATGCAAACATGGACATATGACATTGATAAAAAAACAAGTTTTCAATAATTCTGACAATGCGTTGCCTAGCAACGGGCCTGGAAACCAACCTACTCTTTACCGTCTATTTGCACATTTTAGTGATATTTCACTGTTTTTTTTATTATTTGGTGAAAATATTTAATCAATTTTTACATATCAATGGTATGATTTAAAAATCATATCATATTTGTGATCAACCATCATATATTACATGTTTAAGATTTCCTAGCAACACAATAGCAACCAAACTCTCTCCATAGCAACGGATTGTAATAAATACAATAATGGACACAGAAAATTGATGATAATACTCAAGGGCTGTTTAGATTATGATACATCTTAAAAATGTAAATATGATGATACAATAGAGCATATAGGTGGTATTCCACAGTAACCATGTCTTACCATAGCAACTAAATATTTCACCATAGCAACAGTACATGCAATAATCAGTACATCAATTTGTCAATACTTCCGTACACGGTTATCTTTATATTCTTGGTTAATTTGAAAAGGATATGAAATCAAACATGTTACAGTTAATGATTCTTACAAAAGTTAAAAGTTATTTCAAATAAACATTATGCACTAACAAAATACATTGTCATT
This sequence comes from Ylistrum balloti, assembly GCF_031769215.1. Taxonomy (NCBI): domain Eukaryota; kingdom Metazoa; phylum Mollusca; class Bivalvia; order Pectinida; family Pectinidae; genus Ylistrum; species Ylistrum balloti. The sequence continues at coordinate 174,639 of NW_026782572.1, forward strand.
CGAGATTAAAGCCAATTCCTCAGTCGATCAAGTGACCATCGTGCATTTGTAATTACATTTTTGGAGATTCCGAAATTTATATGTAATTTACATGGCTACATCGGTAAAGCTGTGCTGTTTTATTCCTCCGTGTTACCTTCATCATCACTCTCATCAATACTGATTGGGTCTGGTGTATAACTGGCATCTTGTAAATATTGTGTCCAGTCCTTACTAAAGTCAAAGGACTTGTCTAAATGACGTGCAAATCCCATATACCATAAGATGGATGCAACATGGGAGCAAGTCCCAACCACCCTCGCCCCAGCACGGCATGTACAGTACCATCCTTGCACATTACAATCATCAAATGATACCCACAATTGGTAAAGTTTTGAGGAAAAATGTCGGCTCTGTATCTTGGCATTGATCAGATTAGCATCTACTTTACAGATAGATACTTCATATCCTCCCGTTTCGCTCATATGTTCCTGTGTGTAGGACCGTGCCAGTTTGAGCTGATACACTCCCAGTGTCAAATTCCGCAGGTCTTCTTCTGTCAGAACAGGAAATATGATATCAGTTGTGGTCTCCATCTTCTGCCACTTACTAGGTCGATTGAAAAGGCCTTCTCGTTCAATTCTCTCCCAAAGAGAATTCTGCTTCCGTGACAAATGCAACATTTTCGATCCTAGCAGTTGATCTTGCTCTGCATCCCCCGTGCTTATTGGTGTACCGAACTTGTTGAAGATTGCACACACAATCCTGACAATATCGCCTATGTATGGAATCTGTGAGTTTGGCAACACCCGATCCAAATATTTCCAGGTTTTTAACCGTCCATTCACAGCCTCAACGACCCATCTGAAAAATAGTAAATAGATGCATTTTGAATGTGAATAAATGCAGTATTCAAATGCATATGATGGTAACTATATCAAATAAATTTTGTTTTCAATTTCGACATCTTCTAAATGGACAGGTTTATGCAGTTCAACTTATAAAATCGAAAGTATCTAATTCTCACTGGGAATTACCTTTAACCATTTTAATGATATATTAATACAAATAAGTTATAAATATGTTGTAAAAGCAATTGGTAAATTTAGTAAAATGTTACTCAGAACAAAGAGAGACCTTACCTTATTTTAGTAACAAGCCTGGAAGCGTTGCTTTCTCCGGTAGTGTGCTGTTTCCTTTGCTTGGAAAAAGAAGGCCTCTCTGTTTGTATTCCTAGCTGTTGTAGGAGGTCCATGGAATCTCTAAAGCCTCTGTCAACCACAAACACATCATTTTCCTGAATCCACTCCTTGATTTCTTGAATGTTGGAATTTAAAATCTGATTCAGGATGCTGGCATCATTGTTTTTGGAATCGGCAAAATAGGGACCTAACACGGACACTATGTAACCTGTTGTGGTGACAAACATCATAGGTTTTACCAACGGCCGGTGCTTATGCATGCTGTAACTCCTCCTTTGGAACATAAATTGGCCACTCTTTTGTATATAAATGTAGGTGCCATCAATTACAAGAATGGCTGGTTCCATAAGTCCTCCAAACAATGTTTGGGCGAGTGGTCTTGTGTGTTTCAGTATAACATCTTGTCGACTTACATGCTGAAATCCCAGATTTGATGGAACAAAGTCTTTCGCTAGTGCAACTCTTGCCGATGTTACTGCACGTCGAATAGAATCTTTTCCAATGTTAAAAACTGTTGATAGGACTTTATTTGACATGCCACTTTTTAGTTTAGTAAGAAAGATGCCGACACAAGATTTAATGCTCCTATTCTTTGAAGATCGCACAGAACCAGCACAGTGAGTACACAAATCGTTAAAATGCTGTGTACATAGTCCAGTTAGTGTAATGAAATCTTCATTCGAAAGGGCATGCGGTGAGTCAAAGTCAATGCGTTTGCTTTGCTGTGTATTTGCTACATCTCTAATCTTAGAAATCAATGCCACTATTTCAGTACGATTAAGAGAAGATAGGTCACTTTTTATAGCAATGTTTTCACAAGCATCATTTTGCAATAGACCATCCTCGATATGATGACTACAACATCTTGCTCCGAACGGAACTAAAACCCCTTTTCACAGGAAGAGGTCGTATTTCGCGTCACAAGATATTACCACCAGTTTCTTTGGGTAGGAATTGAAACATTTTTGTGGCTACTTCCAGTGGATGGGATTGAAAGTGTAATATTCCGCGGCGATGAAAGGATGTTCTTTGTTGATTTATTACAAGGGGCTTCAACTGAAGAGTGGTGTTGAGCGATGTGTGTACGACGCTGTAGTATTGAGCGATGACATGACATACGACACTTTCCACAAATGACATCTTCTTCTTTTGTTTGTATCATATATGTTTTCAACAAATATTTTCTTAGTGAAGAGTTTTCCTTGCCTTTAGTGAAGCGCCTGTCCCCAGGTTTTGTTCTCTTAGAACAAACAACACACCGAAATTCTCCCTTTCCAGGCATCCTAAACAAATAGATACTAACTATATTAAAATATGTCCCAAACATCAGAAACTAAAGGGCGTCTGGGCATTTACTTATTGTATGTTGAATAAATATGAAACATTGTATCCATCACTTGTTGTTTATACAGTGTATCATGCAATACTGATCTTCATAATGTTATTACAATGATTTATCAAACATGTAAATTGATGTGTTAACAGGGACCCGAGTCAGATATGAGCATTGCTTTGACTGGGTGTTAAATATTTGTATTACTTTACTAGAAGTCAATAATTGCTTTATTATACAGTATATACTGTATGAAATAATAAAATAATAGCTATTTTAGAAGCTGGTAGCTGGACTCATATGAAGTAATCGAAAATGTTTATCATTGTTCTTCATAAATAGCCAACAAGGAAAGACTGGACAAACAATTGGTGGGAGACAGACAGTGACAATTACATTAAACACATGTATAATAGAAAAAAAACCTGTTTTTATTACAATACATATATCAGTCACCTTTTTTAAAATAAAATATTGTAGTAGAAACGGAAATAAACATGATAATGAGAGAATTCTCCTCCAAGTATTTCAGATTTCTGTTACTTAACAATTTGAAGCATAGAAATAAGATTAATTCAGGAACTTCCTAAAACACTTACATGTAACTTCAAGAATCTCCAGGCATTTTCTCGCTACTCTCTGTCTCCTATTACGTCACTAGTAAACCTTAAAGAATGAAAATAATGAAAATAAATAATCTATTAATTCTTAAGTTCGGTGAAAAATCTGATTTTTACAAAACTTTATTTTAAAGAGTAGCTAATGTATATTATGCCAGTGTCAATCTGTTTTAAAAAAATATATATCAAGCCAGTGTTTCGTATGTTTCCCGTAATTTGTTTTTGGTAACAGTACATGTAGCATTGATACTGGCTATACAGTATATCTGGAGCATATAATCACGTTTATATATACATGTAAGCATGTACATGTATATACTTCATTTAGTTATTCAGGGATGTGCCATTATAACAAGAGTACTCCCGAAATATACAAGCCAATAAACTAACTGCAGCCAAAAATGAAGCTAGGTCAAAAATATCAAATAGCCACAATATAATAATGTTCGATTCATTGTGCTGACGAAACTTACAAAGCAGAAGACTTACGTTTAATTTCTGAATCAAATGTATCCATAAAAATATTTGAATTCAGGTCCTCAGGATCGTTATGTTACTGGGATTCTTCAAAAGAAAATATGCATGGTAAGATTTTTCATCGTATTAATTTTATAATAGCATAAATGAGAGAAATTATACCCTAGCCCATAAGATTAACACTTTAGTTTCTGCACGTATATGCTGATTATTTGATGCTAGCAAAAGTAAGTCCGACGCAAAAAATATATATAGAAAAAAAACTACCCCTGGTCGATAACAATTCAGCAAAATGACGCGATGTAAGAGTTACAATATCTCCAAAAGAAATATTTGTAACACCAAGACTATCGATGCAAATATAATTGTTTGTATTAGAATGCAAGGATATTTATATGGAAAAATACATGTAGCAACATGATATAACGTCCTGAAAATATTCTAATATTTATAATTATTAATTCTATCAGTACATTATTGATGAATATAACTATTAAAATCGAGAATAATTGAGGTGAAAGTTATAGAAAAAAATAAGAATAAAAAATAATATGTTGTGTGCCCGCGATTTGAACTCGCCCCGGCAAAACTACACCTTCAGAGCATCGCACCTTCACCATTACACTACAGCGGCTGATTACGTCACAGTGACAACACACTTCGGATGTACACTGATTTTATTATGGGTGTGTGAATTGACACTTTAGTTTATATCTCGTATATAGGAACACTTTCTCATTTTTATATGTTAGTGTATGTTTTGAAAACAACACTGTAGCAAATACAGTTTTGCCATTATGTTTTTTCTGACGATAAATCCCTGCATTTGGTTTGGTTGCAAAATTCTATTTTTAGACGCAGACTCGGACAACGTTATTATGGAAAATACCGTTTACTAACAAAAAAAGAAAAGGTTTTATTTTATTTTTTATACTTGTTATTGTATTTTTACTTACTGCATACTTATCAAAACACTAGGAATATCTACAATGACTATTTTTTCGAAGTCAGATCTGACGTCTGCTCATATGCACAAACGTAAACAAATCACGACAATGTCGCGAATACACAACATGGATATCTTCTACATAATATTGTTACATACCTGTTAAAGAAGTAGACAACTTCTACAAGATGTGCAGATGTGTTGACAGCTCTTCTACGTATACATACTTCAAATGTAGGCTGAAACTTGCAAGATCTTCTATGCGAGTTTAGACTAACGTACAATGTAGCGCATGAGACTCGGGCCTAGGAGATTGCAAAATCTAGGAGTTGTTACCATGGATATTTTTGTCATTTTTCAAAATACATTTTTTTCATTATTATTATCTAATTTTATTAACAAACATAAGTCAAGTCATTTTTCATGTTATTGTCTTTTAATTCAGCATCCATTTACTTCCGCAATCTTGTAGTCGGTCTCGACGCTAACGTTACGCTGGGCAACGTCAAAATCTCACCAAAATCGTGAAATGTGGTTACAAATTCAGAAGATATTTGTTATTTTAAATACCTCCCCAGTCATGTACCAAAAAAATATTTGAGCATCGCAAACATAATGTGGAAATTGTTCTCAATGATAAATATAAAATTGGTACACCCTTGGGGAGGTAGTTAATTTTTCGTTCAAAGTCATAAAATATCGAAAAAAATCGTGACTTTTTGTAAACGTGACGTTTTCCCGCGAAATTTGTGACGTCATCACACGCGTTATGACCCTATCTTTATCTGCATTTCAACTGATAAGTTGTTAAATAACACAAATGGGTACATGATTAAAGAATTTTCTAACAATTAAAAAAAAGATTTTTTGAGGCCAATTTTGAGCCAAAGTGCATCTACTCCTTTATTCTTCAAAGTTTTTTTAATCGACCAGTACGTTGGTTAAGATGCTAATATTATATACAGGGTTTTTCCATAAGAGCCGGTCGCCGGCCAATTTGACCGGCTACTTTGATCATTTGGCCACCTACACAAATCCATTTCCGTAATAATGTTCCGTACACGACTACACGTACACGGCAGGCCAACCTCCTACTTTCACTACACAGCCTACTACTAACAAAATTATGGAAAACCCTGTTATATACATTTCGGTATAAGGACACTCGGCCATTTGGAATGCACAAGTTTTAATTTCTGTTTTTTGCTGATGTCACTTCCGACCCGTGTTTCCGGCATTTTTTACACTGGAGTGTGTATCTCGTGCAATTGCCGGCTCTTAAACCTCTGATACTATCTGTATACATATATGGCTAAGCGTATATGTCATGTTAAAGATGCTACATCTACGACAAATAGCATTAAACAAGAATTGGCTTACAAGTGGATGGCGACCCCGGAACATTGAAATGTATGTAAAAATGTATTTCTCTGAACTTGTGTCTGAAATTGTTATTTGTGTATCATGTAACTATATGTTACGTGAGTATATATGAAAATAAACATGAAATCATTCCGTTAGTTAAAAAATAACAAATATGGTATGAAAATTTTTCTCGTTTTTTAATTTTTTTTTTTATTCTAAAAACAAAAAAATAATTTTTTTTATATATATATTACAGAATTTTATATGACATCCAATTATCCTCCACAAAATAAGTAAATATATAATGTGCTTTTTAGACTTAATACACTAAGAACACAGCGTTTTACCAATTGAGGGTTTTAGTCACTGTCGCTACTATCCATATCAACACCTAATGTTCTGAACAGCTTTGGATTTTTTTAGTGGAAAACATGTATTTTTCCCTTACGAGAGATAACAGCGGCGATGTTAAAGTGGACTTTTTTAGTTTTGTTTGTTGGGGTTGTCTTCCCTCCTCGTCAGAAAGTATAACTTATCACTTCCGCCTTTCGATCAGCATTGTGATACACGCCCTAGTTAAGTTTAGATAGTGAAGCACACAAAAAGTGAATAATGTAATGCTTATCATGTTTTGATGAATTTGAACAATAAAAATACCGGGTATATATATATTCCATAAGATGTTATGAGTACTAAGATTGGTGACTTGTTTATCGATGTTTATCGTAATAGCACGTGATTTATCCATTGTACATTCACACGTGCAAACTACAATACAAGCGGTTTACACACATCTGATATTGAATATCACGGATTAACCGATATCAAGTAAGTACAGCATGGCTTTTCTATGTATATATATAATAAAACATATATATTTCTTATAGACAGAAAGGTATAAAAATGTAAAATGATATACAATACGTACTTTTATCCATTTTCAATCATGTATAGGTGCACGAGTTTTTCTTGACCCGAGCTAAGTACGGAAACACCATAGGGTCATAAAAAAAATCCGAGATTTTAAAGAATTTAGAAGTCTTTAGGCCTTTCGATTCTTTTATTTATTTTCATTCGATGACGTAATATTACTGTATTTATCAGCCTATCATCATCAAATAATGGGCTATTCCAATCGCCTTTTTGCCGTTGTCCACTCGTCCAAATGCTGTCTAAATATTTATTTTTATTTCAAATAATGACCCAGGAGAACTGCTTCCGTTTTCAGACGAATATGTGATACTTGGGGATAAGATTTTTGTCTGTACTGTTATCCTCTTTTAACATTATATACCAGACCAGAAACTAACCGGAAATCAGCTAACCTTCGGCAATCTTGCAGGAAATTCAATAGATTACCTAGTACGTACAGAGTAAATGTTGAACACGTGTACAGAGCAAAAGGTACGCTTTGGCGCCATTCACGCTATGAGATTCGTAAGAGAGTAGACATTTGTGCTGCTTTAGCATATAGAAGGACAGACTGATTCTTTATGTCCTCTGCATAGTGATTTCAAAATAACACTTAACAATACAAACGATATTAACAGACTCCGAGTTCAAAATCGATCAGAACAGCAAAGCAAAATCATATCTGGTCACATTCAATTTAAAGCCTTGAGTTCATGTCAGGGAGCAGCAGCTCAACTGCCTCTGCAACAACCAGCATCAAACTCCCACTCGTCATCAGCCACCATGACGCGCGCACGACTTCCCAACACAACCGATGCAATAAACTTTGAAACTGAAAGCAAACTAAGGTAAGCAGACCCCGTTCACTAGATAAACATAGCACAGAAGAAATATTTATCAATTTATTTATTAACAATAAATAATGAACCTCAAATGACCTCACGAAATGTTTACATCGTCTCTGATATCAACAATATTTACCACCTTATCAAGAAAAGCCATCGCGTGATAGGAACAACACTGGACAGTCAATAAGTAAATGTGAAACTAAAATAATTGTAGTTTTCTCAAGTCTACGTGTAACCTCTTGTACTTCAGTTGTCACTGATAGTAACATAAGATCTACTACTATCCAGGTATATTGTGGGATTTTTGCACACAAACTCAGCATTGGATTAGGACCCATTTATACATGGATTTCACCGTACATTTTCAATTCGACTTTGGAAGAAAGATCATGTGTCCATTTATCATAATACCAATACGACACGAGCTCTTTAAATATAAAACGTAGTCTGTAACATGCTCTTAAAACATCTCGATTTAATTTTTTTTCATTACTTGATAAACGTCCGGGATTAAACCCATTTTCTGTTTAGGCGTTGTACCATACATAAAGCTACATAGGCTAGCGATAAATATGTGGTACCACACAAGTGACGTGTCACCGTTTGCAAGTTTATTCCAAACGTTCAGGTTTCTATCTTCGACTACACTCCATAGATCCATCAGACCCATACACTGCGAGGTAAGAGCGAGAGACAAACGCACCGCCTGCAAGCGTATCTCAAATTTACATTTACTCAGTCAATCGCTGTATGAGTATATTGATTTAGCTACTCACATCCATATCATGGTTCCTGGCGTAATCACAGAAGTGAGTATGCTTTTACTCGTTAAGGGATCTAACCCATTGCATACCAACAGCGTTAAGTGAATTAAGTGTCCGCATGCCTTTCTTGCCAGAGTGTCAACAGTGCTATTGAATTTCAATCTATGTCGACTAAGCGTTTACTGTATAACCTTTCCTTTTAGTAAGGGTTATAGTTAAGCCGCCCCTTGCATGAATATCCGTGTACAATGTCTAATTCCATTTGAGGATGCCAAAACCATGATAATGTCCGCTAGAAGAACACCTGGGACATGTACATTTCCTGTTTTCAGTCCATTATTGTAAAGGTCGAGCTCATGTTTAACTAATATTGGTTCATATTTGGCCGCAGCGATCCACCGTAGTTGTACCTGTACTGCTTATAGATATGTCCTTAATGTGCTTTCATATCCTAAATGTTTTAATTTGTAACGGTATTTTAAATATTCATTTATAACAACAAAATATATAGTGAAATCCGTACTTCGTTATATTTATCCCACAACGTACAATGCACGCTTGTCATCAACAGAGTATTCATAGGTCAATGTGTACGCACTTTATGGTACAGAAATCATGCTTAGCTGTTGTAAAATTAGCTTGGAGACGCTTTAACCCGAAATCGTGTAGTACGCTGCGGTGTTCCGTTTAGTGTGGAACTGGAGATGTCTGATAGTTCCTTACCTAACTGAGGTTGGCTCAAAAACTGAAACCTGGCCATGAGTTGAAAGCTTACGACCATGAGTACCTAGTGGCAAGCCTGTGAGTAAAGAGCAGAATAGCATTCCTGTCTGCTTCCGAGCTGTTGGTAAATCCCGACCTTATCCACAGTAGGCCGACACAAGACTATCACGCCCCCAGAGAAAATGATGCAGTGTTATTAGCATTCTACCTATCAATCTAAACTTGTAATACAACACCTATTTTGACATTTTACATGTAAATGTAAAATAAATGAATTGTCTAAATATAATAATGATTTGTTTTTATATGAGTTTACCTCTTCTGACATGAAATTAGTTTAAGCGGTTTGTTTTTGTGAATTTTCAGCAGCAAATATTACTCAGAATTCAGAAAACGCCTTAAAGCATTGCATTGTGTTAAAAAAATTACGTATAAAAAAAAAGGCTGGTACTCCAAAAGGATTTCTGCTTTATCGCCTGTTTTGTAATTATAGATATATGACACTGTAATCAGTTTCAAGCGTTAAGCTTATGACTGACACTGTAATATAACGTAAACATTTTCTTATGCAGAAGCAATAAAGAAAACACTGATATGTATATCGGATCTTAATTCAAAATCACATTCAAAAAGAAAATCTCAAACATTGAAAACAATATCTCACTCCAGCTGGTCTTTCTAACTGTCCTTTATGTCATTAAAACATATTTAGTGATCAGATCTATCACCAAAGCAATTTTAGCCTGGGTACAAAATGTGTATATGAGTATGAGTACGGCTTTATGAATATAGGCCCTTGTGTTCTGGAAGAGTAAGCGTTTTCTGCTTTATTGACGACTTCTGCCATGTAAATCGCGGTAATGACAGAAATGTCACGTTTTCCAAATGAGAACAAAGGATGCAAATAGGAATTAACTGGAAAACTAACGAGCGTCAGACCCATCCAGCTTCATATTACAAAAAGAAATCGATTATTTCTCAATGAGATGTTCATCAACCAGCTTCTCTTGAAACCTTTTTCATCGATTTTAAGCTCGAATTAATGTTTTGTTAGAATGTCGGTATTTATTCTTGATAAGTTGTAAGAAAGTGAAGAAAAAACTCTAATCATTTTGCTTACGACCAGTTATCTTTCTCCTCTGAATGATTAAAAAAACTATTAAGATAACTACAAAACTGACTCAATGTCATTTAACAAATACGTACCATGTTGGTCGATGGTGATGTTAACACCTCTGTGGAAAATAAATCGTGAGGATTAAACGAAGACCTGTTCATATGTTAACATCGGGATCAGACGCTTCAATATGGAAATGGCTTTCTGTGAATCTGTATGCAAAAGTCACTGCTATTCTTGTCTAGACTACAGTTTCGTTGCCAATAAATCTGAAAGTAGCTTCCGGATCACGTGATATGTCTGAGATGATAATACCTCCATATATCAAGATTAAACGAAGACATTTGCAAGGCTCGTGAACACCGAAAGTGATACCGAGAATCATCTCTAATATACCAATATAACAGTCGACAAGCTTGCAAGATAAATCGGCATTATAATGTAAACAGAGATTTCATGGAAATCAGTTAATTCTAACACTTCGATGTTTTGGTCTTCGACAAAGCATTGGAAGATTTTCCATATACATGCTCATAAATATCACCTAAACTGTACAAATTTAGTGTTAGAACCAAACAATGAATTAAAACTGCAGCATAGAGCTCTCCGTCAGTTTTGCTAAGGAACTCAATTTCAAAAGCTAGGAATCGTTTGAGAAAAATCCAAAATGACCGATAGAAAATTCAAAATCAATATCGGAAGTTCACTAGCCCCATAATCTAATAAATTTCGTAATTTCATATATCACATAATTTTTAAACATTGTATAGTTTATGTGTCTTTTCTTAACCGAGTAACTATTCGAATTGGGAATTAATAAACCGTGGCGTTTGATTTCACAACGGAGGAACGAACATTGATATCACAATAAAGATGTATTTACGGAAGTGAAATGGTATTTTTTATCCGATTAAGAATGCTCTCATAGCATGCGACTGTTGCAAACTGGAATCAGAGCACTATGCACTTTTGTGGGCAGAGATTGACTATAAAACCGCCATGAACAACATATTCCAGACAGTATATCATCAATTTATACGCGTCTTGTCCAATATCAATACATATATCGAATTAGTTTATATGAATCTTCGCGTCTGGTGAATTTAGATGCCTGGACTTTGAACATTAATTGGAAGGTTTAGTGTTTTATATGAATCAAATGAATTTACCTTACTGTTCTCTCTGTTTTAATTCTGCCAATCATGCACTTTATTCTATTTTACCGTTATTTTTTTGTACCAAGAAATGTTTTTTACAGATGCTATCTCTTCATGTAACTCAAATATATAACTACGTTGTATTTATATTGCTTCTGCTGGTCTGCCTATCAGATTCAATCATCTATCAAATTGCTGCAAGTTCCATCGTAGAATGTAACCAACATCTAAAGTTTATTTATGAACCATGGCTATGGCAGCTTGAGGTAGCTAAGACAACCAACATTGAGAACCATTTAATTACGAATGTGTTCCCTTAAGCCATTTTATGACTTTTCACAATTCTGGAAATTGCTTGAATTATTAGAATACTGCTCTTTCCTGACATCTAAATGCCAAGTAGTCTGTCGTTGTTATTCAAGTGTTCGGTACCGGTATCCGCGTTTTCCGTATAACCCGTTAAGGATCAAGGACATCGACTGTGATTATCACAAATCATGGCAAACATCCTGATCTCATTTGCATGAACCAACAATCGAACATGTTATTAGAAGGACGATCAAAACAGAGTTTGATTGATATTTCATATCGTAATTGATCAGACCTGTGTAGGTGGTAGGTGTAATTACAACACTAACTACCATTATTGAAATATCTCCCTTTGACAGACTATTACGTAGCCTGCAATAGAAGAACCACCATTACGTCCCATAGCCCCTGGCCATATCATAAACCGCCTACAATCCTGCGAACTATTTTTAACCTAGAGGATCTGGAGAACTGGTTAAAACTGTAAAAGATAAGAATTTCCAGCAAGCCTTTAGGCCCTTAGCCATATTTGAAGCTGCCTAAAGCTTTAGGAGATGTAAGAACTACCAGGGAATCATTAGGTTTAACTAATAAGCAAAGAGGGATAGGTGTAATTCTACATACCTGTATGTTATTTAGATTTATTTGAGATAAACAGAATATTTCTCATAGAATGAGTTCTTATACACAGAAAATGCATAAAACTTTATGAAATATATGAAATCGTCAATATTACAGGGAAATTTACGTCGTTCTAACAAGAACGGCGTATTAGGAGGTCATCTTTATTTTCTAAAAGTTAAAACCATAGAACAGGATATACTTGTAGGTCATTTGCAATAATTATTCACATCAGTGAACTCTGTATAAAAAAAGAAATCTTTCTAATACTTAAGATGGTTAAATAGATGCTTCTGAAATTGATAAAGGGGCTAAAACGTACACTCGACAGTGTAATAATGAACTGTTACTATTGTCGAGCGAACAGAAGACGCTTACCCTTCCGGATACAGTTTCAAGAGTCCCGAGTTGGACAGTTCTTTTAGTAATCTTTTAGTAAATGGTTTGCCCTATATTTGTAGTGCCATCGACTTGGAGTGTGAAGTGAGATTCTGTTGATATGTCGATGCTTTCATTGTTGTTTTCTTGTTGATATAATACTTATCGACGACATGAAAAGCAGTTATATGTTCTTATCCAGCAACATCGGATTTCTTTTTCTGTTTTCGTTTCATTCACTTTTGAAGAAAGCTTACTTCATAAAATAGCAACATATCAACGTTTCTTCTTTTTATCCGCTAAATGTAGCCCCCGCAAATATTCCGTTCTTTGAAGTATAATAAGTTTGTTGTTATTAGTCATGTAGTAAAGAGTCTTTCTGCAATTGACACCAAATCAACTTAGCGACACACAGCTATTCCTAATCAACAGCCTTACGCCGGTGGTCGCTCAGAATTTTGGTCTCAACAGAGATTTTTTTAGAACACATCTTACAAATTACATTTGGCACAAACACATTTTCTTAATAAGGATACAATTGCACTTTAATCTGAATCTTCCTGCTACTCTTATCATCCAATGGTAGCTATAAATAGTTCTAATACGTCCCAAACACGAACTGTTCAAGCCTTGTCTGCTTAAGAAGTGAATAACAAAAATTCTTAGATATAACTTTTTTGGTAAAATGTTTCATAATTCACATATATATTGGGATATTAGATTTTAGATAGTTATCTTGAATATTGTGATTTTAGATTAAGGTTGTCGTTTCCTTTTTACTTTCTGTGAATAAGATTAGATGTTTCGACAATTTCATGAAAGCTCTTCGGCTTTTATACATCTCGAATCAGGAGTCAATCTGACTGAAATGATCGGTACAGAAAAACTCGGACGAGGCAGCAATGTGTTTTGGATCCGGCGTAAAAGTGATTCTTGTGTAAATATTACATCATGTTCTTTAGAATTCTGGCCTGGAATTGGTAGAAACAGAGCAATATTACTTCTGTCGAAACATTAATAATCAACGATTAAAGCGTTTTTACTCTAATCGCACTTTCGTTTCGCTTGCATATTTCTGATTTGTTACGTCAGAGAGATAGCGGGCTGTTTCTGTTCATGTTTGTCTTGCTGTCGATACATTTTCATGGTACGTTTAAAATGATAACGATTAATGCTCCGTTTATTTTGTTTCATTTCCATCCTAATTGTATTGTAGTCTATGTTGGTTCGGTGTTGTCAATTTCTATAAATTGTCATCGATTTAGGTTTTATTTTCATATTTCTGATAATAATAAATCGATTTCACTTATAATTAATGATCATGCCAAATCGATTTCACTTAATGATACTGCAGAGTTATCTATTTTCGAATGTTATTATTTTCCTCTGTTTTCGAGGATGAAACGAAAACAAGAGAAAAAAAATACTGAAAATAAAATTATTGATGGAAATAATATACATCAAAGTTTAATAACACCGCGACGATTTGAGCCAATGAAGGATAACATAATAACAGTACGTATGAAATCAACCACCTTTATTTGTATATCATTGTTAGTCTCATGGGAGGATATCGGAATGTCTGGTGGAGTAAACCTACAATAGTAAGAATGTCTCAAAATGAAGTCATTATTTCAGGTGTCGAACTGGTGATTTGAGTGCACACTTTTCAATATTTTTATTTGACAAACAAAACTGAGTATGCGTTCTAAGGATGGAATCTTGTTTATGTGTATCATGTAACGAGAATCATGTTATATCGATATGCCAAAAACACTGATTGGCTGTTTCGTGGTTTTAACAACCAATCAGAGAACTTTTCCCAGAAGTGTTCAATGAAACTATACCGATATGGTCATTAGGTTGAATCAGGAATGTTTATGTTAAATGTATAATATTTTATGTTTTGCTTTTATTTGCCAACCGCCAATTAATTTTCTTTTAGAATAAGTACACTACCTTTTTAATATATGTTTTAACCCAGTCATCATATCACGTTATTTCCGCTCATAACTGAAAGTCTTGAATACTGTATGTAGTAATTCTTGAGATATTCAGTGAATCATGTAATCATTTGTCAAACATTATCAAACTGTAATATCTAAACCAGTTGAACTGTACTTACAACGGTAATCTTAATGGGTAGTACTCCAAATACAGTTCTTTAAAATAAGAGACGCAAATATATTTCTATTCGTTAACGGTTGTCGTTTTGTTCTACTCCTGTCATATATCCTAGTTCTGGCATGCTGATAAATTGTGATAAGTAGATCTTAGTTTTCTGTAGGAAGCGAGAGAAAATAGATAATGATTATATAAAGTGTGCCTCCTCGTTCTCCTCCTACATTTGTAGGCTTGCTATTATGTATATCATCCCACGTCAACGTAGCAAATGAGTTGATAAAACTGTCTTATTGCATTAGGTTCATTTTAAACTAATTACCATTTACGATATCTTTATAGCAAAGTAATCTATTGCCGTGCAGGACATAAACTATAGAAAGTATGATAGAGCGTCTAAGTGATGTAGATTCCATGTGACAACTGACAACATCATTTTGATGTTTTGTAAACTGGCATGGCAGGTTAGTGTCGCATAATACTTGACATAATCCCACTTTTCAAAGTTACAGGATCATATTCCCTTCAGAATCATTGTTATTGTTATTTCGTGAATGTACAAATATGTGAACTAATATTCAAGGTAAAGGCTTCAGGACACACTATAACAGTGCATTTAACGATAAATAGCATTTTCACATGCGGGTTGGTTATTTGTTTAGCTCGGTGATGAACAACTCGCAAGGTGGAAATTTGTCACGTGTCACATATAGGTGATAGACTGATCGTTCTAGAAAGATTATTCTAGTTTGTGAGGTTTCCCTGTCTTAGACACGAGAAAGCTGTGCACTTAAACAATGTTCAATATGTATGTAACTGATACACATTTATGCCGACTTGACAATACGTGAAAAACCAATTAAGCTTTTATGTTATTAATAAGCATCATTATTGTGTCGTTGACGTCAAATTCTTAATCAGTCTGTCACTGTGTTAGTTAGTCAGTTGGTTCCTTAATTGTGGGTGGACGGTTGGCTGGTTGGTTGGTTAGTTACATTCTTTTGATAAATTTTAGAGTCTTCTTTTTTCAGCCTTTCTTAGAAAATGTTTCCAATTATGTCTTTCTCATCAATCAAAATGATACAAACACTTATAATCCTCGTGTTCAGGATTTGTTTTATAAAGCAGAGATTAAATGGCGGTAGCTGTAGAAAACCGATTCTCATTGTGGTAATATTTTCACCTCAATGCACATCAAACGAATTGAAAGCTCATCCCTCTCTAGTATCCACGCCTGTCAGTGATATGCATGACATAGAAACTTCTGGAACCTCCATTGCCTAAAATCATTCCATACCAAGCACAAAACTTGCTTGTATTTGTGCCTTATTTATGCGGTGCAGATGAAATTCTCCAACCCAACGTCTGTCACCCTGTTAGTCTAGACAAGTAGCGAGCGTTATTAGCCTTACTGGGTCTCCACATTTCTCATTTCGTTACAAAGCGGTCGTAGAAACATTGGCATATCGTCCCATCGCCTAGTACGCTGCTTCGCCTGCTGGGCATTTGCTTGTCGTGAAGCCCGAGATTACATTAACATCAGTAATCCCTTGTTCTACCAGCGCTTAAGTCAGTGTACCTGTAATTGTGAAACTTGTGTCTACTGATTGAGAGGACAACCGCACTTACCCAGGAGTCTTACTATATACCGTATGAACATTACGAATTTACATACCTATGTTTAACTTAGCGTGTGTATTCAAGTGGAATCCTATAGTTAATGAGACCTGCACAAATATAGACTTTATTGATTTTAATGTAAATGAGGCAGTAATAAGTTATATAAATCATGCTATTGACCAGCTGTTTATATCTATTACTTATGGAGCATATCATTAGACGATAGTAGGCGTAAATATACATGTGTATATTATATCGCTATTATAGTAAAACATACAATTTCTTGTTAATGATAACGTTGGGAAGGATGAGACCGCAGGACAGTGTTAATTAATAATGAAATGACGTCCTGGAACGTGTATGGTGGACGCTAATTGGAAAACTATTTCCCTACAGCTTTTTGGATTTAATTGACGTAAAAACGTGATATTATATAAAAGTCTACCAAAGCATTAACTTCAAAGGTTGTTGGATGCCAATGGATAGTGTTGTAGCTGTGCGGTATAAATGAATTTTCTGAATGGTATACGAGCCATTCGTTAATTTCTATATATACTAACGTTCTACTCTGAAGGGATCATTTATATCGTGGTGAAAACTTTTAAACGTCTAGCCGGTATCAGTGAGAGTCTGTATCATATCTATTACTTGAATATCCCAGTGAAACGCGGAATTCCGTTTGTTAAATCAGCTCCGTGAACATGACCTGATCCCAGCCACCTGGAGATGCAGTGCCCTCGATAGCATTATCATGTGTTGATATCTGACATGCAAACATACCGATGTTACAATTTTGACAAGTACGGCAGTTTAAATTGATAGATGGACTATTTTTTTTTTACAGGCAGACGTAGCGATCAAAAAAGGTGATTACAGTCTACAGACAGTAGTGTAAACCGTGAGTTACCGGAAATCAGGAAAGCTACAGGAACAATGCGTTTGTGTTTTATTAATTCGGAAATTCACGCTCTAATGGAAGTTATCATTTGTGAGCGGTATTCCGTTTTCGTGTTCAGTGGTGATAATAATTTGTGGAAATATAAGGATTTAGAATGAGCGATTGAGGCGAACACATTACAATGCTAAGGATTAGGTAAACAAGGACAAGTGATGGTAAACATTTGATTTGGATCATCACTGGTAAGCGACCAAAGGATCATTTTGACCAATTGCAACTGTGTTTACAAAGATACGTGGATGATGTATTTTTTAAAAAAAAAAGGGGGAATATTTTACGATATTTTTAGAACAAATCGAGGAAACCTTAGATAAGCATTGCATGTGTTTTTTTTAAAAGTTCCAAATCATCAGATCTATTAAATAGACTAAATACTTAATCAAGATGTGTACCAGGGGCTTCCCTTTACATTTATGGCCTCTGTTTTGACATTTTGAAGTAATTCTATAGATGATATGTGATATTTCAAGAATCAGACCGGATAGAACCAGCATTAGTACATTGCAAAAGATAAGTGTCGTGATCGCAAGTTGGATCTGAAAGAAAATTAAGAGTGACTAACAATGTAACTAAAGTATACAAATGCTTGTTTTGCATGAACAGGTTCAAGTTGTGGGGATGGATCCGTGTTCATAACAGCGATTCTCTCGCCAAGCCAGAACTGTAAGTAAACGATGAACCACACTGTTGACAATGGAACAGATAATCACCATGTGTCCTCGCCTCCTATATCCGACTATCTTCAAACATTCTTTATTTTACTTTACGGCATAATTGTGATAATCGCTATTGGCGGGAACACGATCGTCTGCTATCTAATTTACGCATACAAAAGAATGCATACCATTCCTAATTACTTTATTGTTAACTTAGCCGTTAGTGACATCATAATGGCTATCTTTTGCATTCCCTTCACATTTGTAGCCAATCTTATGTTAAATTACTGGCCATTCGGGGAGGTCATGTGCCCGATAGTGACCTACCTTCAAATCGTTGCCGTATTTCTTAGTGCCTTCACATTAGTGGCGATGAGCCTTGACCGGTATATTGTAATAGTGCATCCCTTTAAAAAACGGATTACGGCACGGAAAACCGGATTCGTTCTACTGGGCATATGGACACTGTCACTGACAATACCTCTCCCTACGCTGCTCCAGGCTAGGGTTGAGTACTATTCCAACACCAGTGGAGTGTGTCTCGAGCCTTGGGAGGACTTTACGGCCCGATACGCATACAGCCTTGTAATTATGATTCTTCATTACTTTGGACCCTTGATAGTTCTTGTATTCTGTTATAGTAAAATTGGATATAATATTTGGATGAAAAATATACAAGGAGATGAACGGAATAAGAGAAGGTTACAATTGGCGTCAGCAAAACAAAGGGTGAGTATTACAAAACTTAAATGCTTTTTCTTCTAAATCACGTACATAAATGCATTTTTTGTTATACCTTAATTGTAATTATGCTATTAAGATGATTAATGAAATATAATGACACGTAACCATGGTAACGTAACGTTTATATTGTAAGTTATCATCTGTACAAATATTTCAAAAAGACATGACGAATAAGTACTTGCCATACAATTTAAGTCTCAAAATCACCGACTTACTACGGAATCGCTTTCCTATCGTCAAATCACCTGTATACGTCAGGTACAAATACAGTCTCCAGTCTTACCTTACACTTCAGACTTCGGTTAAACCTCTATTTTTTACAGAGCATATCATCATACGGGTTTTTTCTAGACAATCCAATTTATAAATAAGTCTCGCTTTCGTGACCTGATTTTCCTGAACTCATTTTATTCATATATTGCAAGATGTTTGAGTACAACGAAAGAAACATTGCAGAACGGCATTATTGAACGAATACTACCTTACGAGGCGACTTATGTTGTAACACCCTGCAGAAACGATGCGTTGCTTTTCGTGTCCTTTTGATTTGACAATAGTTGTTGTAAAATCATGTTTTTTTCCCATTTCGTTCAAGTTTTCTTGGTTTTACGAAAACTATGTAGTATCGTTGGCTCTTGATTTCATGGATTTATATACTCGCTAAATCCACTTGTATTACTACCGAAGTTCAGCAACATGTCACGGAAAAACGAAAACACTGACCTATCTTTTTCTTTTCATATCTTATATCTCTATATTCTCCCCTTTGAAATGAAGTATGTCTATCACGACGTTAGTAATCAGAAAATGTTGACTTTTCACCAGAGCAGACCTTTAAGTTCATCTCAGTTTTCTGTGGTTTTTATTTCGTAGATATATAAATTCGTGAATTGAGAGTAACCACGAATACAGCAAAAAAAAAATGCTCACGAAAATGAAAGTAAAATTAAATCCGTTTTAATATTCTTAAACCTTATTCGAACACTTGGTTTGTATTTAGCGTTTGGACTTGGTGTTGATCGTACATCAAATCAAGGTTATAGTCTGTCTCCTGTTTAAGGCAATACATTTTATACTTAAATAAGTGTTTGGTTTTAGTTTCACTTCATTCTGCCGTGTCCATATTGTGTTAATATGATATCAAAGGGTGACAGCGACAGCAATTATAAATCCGTTCTATAGTCCGTGAATACCTCTTCAATCCAGGCGATACGAGGACCGGAAATGCAAAACAGATAAAGACACAAACAATGCTAACGCTATCATCTTCGAGTACCTAACGACCGGTTAGAACTTTGTACCTGTTTCCCGACTGACCTCATTCACCTCGTGTTTGTCTTCTTGCAAGCATGGAAAAATATTAATTGTTTTGTCTTTGGGTCGAAATTAGTGGAGAACCCATGTCTTTTACGATCATCCGGGCGTGTAAATTGGTCTTTTTTCATTCACTCTAAAACATTTCTTTCCTGACATGTCCATGTATGTATCGGTCTACTATCGATCGTTGCAAATGTTGTACAAAGGACACGCAAATGAACGGAACCTTTTAATACAAATTTTAGGACAGGCACATGAGAGCCAAATATTAACAACCTATAAATCGACCCTGTTGTAATCATCTCAAAATATTGATCAATAATTGTGTGTTCATGATCATGTACCACTTAATATCGTCTTAATTTAAACCAATTTTCATCAGCCCTCTCCTAAACTTCAAATTTAGGCCTCCAGCATCACTGAGGAGTCTTAGAAGGATGAAACAGCTGTATGATGTAGCATCACTGAGGAGTCTTAGAAGGACTAAACAGCTGTATGATGTAGCATCACTGAGGAGTCTTAGAAGGACTAAACAGCTGTATGATGTAGCATCACTGAGGAGTCTTAGAAGTACTAAACAGCTGTATGATGTAGCATCACTGAGGAGTCTTAGAAGGACTAAACAGCTGTATGATGTAGCATCACTGAGGAGTCTTAGAAGTACTAAACAGCTGTATGATGTAGCATCACTGAGGAGTACTAGAAGGACTAAACAGCTGTATGATGTAGCATCACTGAGGAGTCTTAGAAGGACTAAACAGCTGTATGATGTAGCATCACTGAGGAGTCTTCGAAGGACGAAACAGCTGTATGATGTAACATCACTGAGGAGTACTAGAAGGACGAAACACCTGTATGATGTAGTATCACTGACGAGTCCTAGAAGGACGAAACAGCTGTATGATGTAGTATCACTGACGAGTCCTAGAAGGACGAAACAGCTGTATGATGTAGTATCACTGACGAGTCCTAGAAGGACGAAACAGCTGTATGATGTAGTATCACTGACGAGTCCTAGAAGGACGAAACAGCTGTATGATGCAGTTTAATTCATTATTTGGCTCTTCTGTGCCTAACTCTAAATGTGTGTACAACCATTTTTTAAGAGTAGATTTCAGAGCAATGAAACATAGCATTATGTTGTGTTTATCAGTCAAATACACACAACGATAATTTGGAAACATTTTTCTGAATGTCTTTTCTGTAAAAGAAGAACATTATACCATTAACCACGTAACATTAACGATTGGCGATGTTTCAGGAACGACAGAAATAATTCTTCAATATTGAAATTTCCGAGACAATGATTGAGGAATCCAGGAATAGTGTTTGGTTGTGATAATCTGGGGAGATGTTTATTACAAACACAATGTATATTCCGACTATACGACATCTTTATATACAGTAGTATATGAATAATATCAAAATAAGATTGCTTACAAAAGCTAATGACAATTTAAAACTGTCCAAAACCGAAAGTAAATGCCTTATATACCAGTTATAATAATTATTATATATCAATTCTGTGCTATCACCTGATATTGATCCCAGTTAATGACCCTGAGAAGAGGAGGATGGGGTTGGGCAGGTAAAATGTTTGTTATGAAGGGCACCAGAAAGACCTCCATGTTGGAGAGTACCCTTTACACATCTGCACTTCCAATTCTGTTGAATTGAACCTTTTATATTTGTTATGGGATCAACCTCAAGTTTGAAGCCACCAAACCTGTCGAAAGCTTTATAAATGCAACTATTTGTCAGTTTGTTAATAAGGATTGGGACATCTATACACGTGCTGTTGGTGTTTACCATGAATACAATTTGACAATGATAATGGCTCTTTCTTAAAGAAACTGGATTGAGCGGTAGTGAGTTGATATTTCAAGTAAAATGTGTATTTTGTGTTATTGTGGACTAAGGCCCAGTGACTAATTGGTTAGTTTGTCAAGGGATTGTTGCTGTAAAGAAAATCTTTTGAGGCCGTCTTGTGTAAAGCGGATATGACGTTTAACAGGTCGCAAGCTCCATGTCCACATTTCGGGATGTTAAGCCGACGCCAAGCACATGGTATTTAAAACAGATAAGAGGACAGCGAGATCAGTGTATTTCGGTCTCTGGTTTAGAACCTGTAACATCCTAATCTCGGCTAACACCTCGGTTGGAATTATGTTACAAGATCTTAGCCCTCGACTGTGATACCCCGATCTAGGTCCGTAACAGGTAACAGATTTGATTAATCTTGACCTAGGTGGTACGTTTTTCATTACCGAGACAATCTTGTGACGTCATAAAGACGTGACGTATCTATGACGTCACATACGTGTTGTTACACAGGTATCTTACGTTATAAATGACACGACTATGTGACAGGTTATGTGATAATATATGTTTAATTTCCCCTTGGGTTTAAATAAGATAAGATATATGTGTGTAAGAATGCTGACATGTTCTAGTATCATATACAGAGATATATTACGTGTTTCTATGTACAGCGTAGTTCTGTAATCAATATATATACCCTCAGTTTATTGTCAGACAGCCTTAGCAGACCACCCTTCCCAAGAAGATCAATTATCTAGTCTTTGGACCATCTCAGTATCATATCTTGTTAAAATGTGAATATTTATCCTATTCCTGGACTAAATCTGTTTTGAATATCTCGAGTGGCAAAGAAGATCACTTCTCCCTATATACAAAACCTATAAGAGATGTTCTGTAAGATCCGATAAGTCAATCTAATCCGTGTACCAAAGACGGTGAATAATTTCCGGCTGTACGATAAAACTATGGTATGTCTTAATGGTTAACATATCCATCCACATTGAGTTACGCGTGCGGCACGCCGTTACACGGATAGCGACCCACGTGCATTTATTTCCTCAAACCCGTCAGTCGTGAAACACCCAAGTTTATAGTATGCATTTTAACCATTTATACACGTTACCTTAACTTAGAATTAGCTACAAAATATCCTAAATATCTTCCACAATTAATGATTTTCACGTTGCTCCGTGCTATCATCGGGATCAAAAGAAGAATCTCCGTTTATTATAACTATAAAAACATCTATAAGAATTGATATTTCTTTCACATTATATGGAGTGTCTAAATCCCGTAATTCCAAGGATTTTGAAAAAAAATCCGGAATTAGTTTTTATCGTATAGTATAGAAGCCGAGACAGAACATTTTTACTTCTTGACTGAAATCAACAACCTGCTGATCGTATCTAAATGACGTCAACTTGAATCATATTCGATAAACCGTAGCGATATGTTGATGTTAATTTGAGTTGATAACTCTGACGTTTCTAAGAGGTAATAGTTTTAATGAGAGGGCAGATACATTTAAAACCGTTACCTATTCCTCCGCCTACAGGTATTCATCCCATTCATCAAACTACTGAACAAGACTTTTTAAAATCACAAAAAAAAAAAAAAAAAAATCCCATAATACAACACCCAAAAGGTCCACAATGACCAGAATACAGCTAACTAATATGGAGTCTCTATAGTTACCTGTCTGGCTTATAAGGATTCTTCATAGTCCCGTGTCAGACTCATATGGAGCCTCCCTACTTAGTTGTCTGGCTCATACGTTCCCGCCCTATTTACCTAAGTGACGTCTGACTAACACTGTCTCCAGAGTTACCTGTCTTATTCAAAAGGAGTCACTATACTCATCTGTTTTACTAACTTGAAGCCTCCATACATGTGATACTTTTTACTCACCCGGATCCTTAATGGCAACTTTTCTGACTCAAT
Source organism: Ylistrum balloti (assembly GCF_031769215.1). Classification (NCBI taxonomy): domain Eukaryota; kingdom Metazoa; phylum Mollusca; class Bivalvia; order Pectinida; family Pectinidae; genus Ylistrum; species Ylistrum balloti. The sequence continues at coordinate 198,568 of NW_026782572.1, forward strand.
CCTTCAAACTTCCATAGTTACCCGTTTGACCCCAAAGTTACTATTTTGACACACATAGAACCTTTATAGTTATCTCTTTGAGAACATTTTAGGGGCCTCTATTCTTTTTGTTTGACTCGGATGGAGCCTCCATGGAAACTTTTTACCCAAACGGAGTCTCCATAGACTCATTTAGAGCCTCTATACTTATCTCGTTGACTCACATGAAACCGTGTATAAATATGCGTAACTTTCACGGACCCTCCATAGCTTTGTGCTCTGCCCACATGGAACCTCTATCTGAACCACTTATCTGTATAACTTACACGAAACCTCATTAGTAACTTTTTTTACTCACATTTGAGTCTCTATACTTACCTGTTTGACCTACGTTGAGCCTCCATAGTTACGTACTGTTATATGATACCCAGACAGGAGCCAGTTATTGAGCATTATATAGGTCTTTGTACCACAAATTAGGGTTGTAACGAACTGCATACACTCAATCATAATACCGACACTAAAATCCAGTTGTTCATATCTTGTAAACCTATTTATTCTGACAGCGGTGAAGACGATAAAATGATAAGGGGAAACACGTTTGATTAAGACTAACTAGCACCACCTGTCGAGTGTATCTCTCTTTAAATACATTCATACAAGAATTACATTCAAATAGCTCTCATATTTAAGTCTATATCAAACCATGAAAACCGATAACAATAAGCCCACTACACCTGAAAGATGGACAAAATGTTTTCTTTGAGACTTTACTTGATAAAATGGATTCAATCTGTTGCTGTAAAGTGCAGATAACCTAGCATAACGGACATCAATTTAAATTCTTTTATAATATCAAACAGATATTGTCTCGTAATAGAAAGTTATGTTCAGATCTTGGCGGACTTGTTATTTTACTTTTAAGTAAGCCTGATAGTTTATCCTCAACGCAGTTCAATAAATAACTTAAAGAGAATATGTTTTATCTTCATGAAACATACATATTTAAAGTATCAACATACTAAGTTCGATTTTAACCAGAGTATTTTTTTCTTTGACATTTCTGTCGATAAACTACTCATGATATACGCCACTGAATCTTAAACCTAAATAGAGTTTCCGGTTTCGACATGTTATTTAATTTATCTACTCAGGAATATATTCTAAAAGCTTGTATATTTAGAGCTCCTGACCCGAAAGTCAACATGACTTATAGTTATCTTGTTCCGTGCATCGTCGTTTGCATAGACTTTTCACATTTTCGACATCTTCTTAAAAACCATTAGGCTGTTTTACATCATGTTTAATAAATCATTTCAAAATGGTGCCATCCATGGGTCTGTTCCCATGGAGCCGTGGGAAGGCAAGATGTTGAAAGTGTTAAAAATCTTTTCCTGATCAATGTCATAATTAAAACTAAATTATTGCGCAGTTATATTGCGCAGTTATATAGTCCTTCAGGAGTATTAACAGAACTGTGCATTTCTGAGATGTCGTTATGAAGTTAAATATAAGTATACTGTAGAGACCTGAAACGTCACCGCCACTTGAATAATACTGACAGACAACGTACCAATGAAAGGAATTTGACGTTTTCTTCGGTTTATCTTCGTGGGAAGTTGTCAGAGGGAAGATCACACATTTTGATGTAGAATTTACTGACTCTGTTCAATAACCTAATAAAAAAAAACTTATTAAGAGCAAATTCAATGCGCATCCCTTAAAATTCAGAATAGTCTTGAAGAAATCAGAATTGTTCCTACTATGACTACTGCAGTTTCACTTGTTTCATTAAGGTTGATAAGATGACTGTCAAGGCCCTTTAGGCCTCTTGTTCTGAATATTTCAGTAACTAATTATGCTGATGATAACAGCTCGACAGGTCTCGAGAAAGAACGGATCTACAGACGTTAAGGATATTTCTTAGCGTTTTAGCTGTCAAAACCGAAATCGACATAATATGCTCTTCTTTACAGACTTTGCTTAGCTGTATGGTACTCCATGGAGCGTGTTACTGGAGAGATGACCGTCAGAATATGCCTGTATTTACTCATATTAGCACCTCGACAGTTAAATTGAATTGATATTCCGAAATTACCAAAACTGTCGGATTATTAGCTACAAGTATCGATCTACTTATATATGTTCTGGAGATAATTGTTTCTCGTGTGATTTTAAACTCAATTACAGCAACCCAGTGGTGTAAAGAAATCCGAGTGAAATCAATTGAAGAATATCACGCGTTGTTTCACAGCTTCAGACTTATGAAAATTGGGGCTGCTATGAAAAATTAACAATTCTTTACCAAGCTACTGTTATGATTTTTACACGCTGATAAGTATAGTGCGCGTCGTCTTTCTCCATTACAGTAGAAACAAAATCCGTGTTTTACTTTTAACACCACTGCCAGATCCTGAAAGGACAGTTTAAGGTATTTGCCTCTGCTGTATCTAGCCTTCAAACTGTTTTAAACTTAGCAATTCACTTATGTGGGTTTTGTGCACTATTATTTGACAAAGTAATCTTTGTTATTTGTTGAGAAACGTATTATGAATAAGTCACAACAGTAATTCAATTGATGTTTACAATTATAATGATAAAATCTGGAGATGGCAGACATTTGATCGCTGTTAGTCCAAACGATTTTATCCTCTGTTTTGATGTTATCATATTGATTCTTTAATTTAATTTCTTTCATGAAATTTATTTGTTCATTTCTCTAGAAATTTTATACTGTATACCTGTTTTATTTCACGGGGATGACATTTTGCAGTTGTCCCAGTTTTGGCTAGTTTACGAGTGCTCATTTTCGCGCACGTGGATCAATCAGTATCCACGAAGATATGCATATCTGATGATCTTTTGATTCGATGTCAAAATGATTCCCAAGTATTCAATTTCGTGAATCTTTACTCAATTCAAACAAAATGTTTAATATTAATGATATTTAGTTCCGTGTTATCAAAATGAAAACATAGCACGTGCACTGCACATGCAAATTCAGATTAGGATTGCCAAATGACCGAATTCATGTTCATGATATCAGAAATATCATGGGTTATTAATAAGGCCATACACAGTAAATAATTGTTTCTCAAAATACAACTGTTTTCTAGTGTAGCCGTTATTGAAACAAGGCATTGTAACGAACATGAGCATACCATCGCCACAGACAGGCATTTGCAGCTGTCATACTGGTCTTGTTATTTCTGAAATGATTTTAGATGCTTGACATCAAACAAAATTATGTCCTCGGTGATGCAAAACGCAACATTGATCATTGTTTTTTTTCCAGCAATTTCTGTCTGAAGCTTTTCTTTTAGATCTTGTGTGTCGCCGCTGACGTCATACTAGTAATCTCTCATTTGCCTACGTTGGCACGCACTGTCGTTATTTTATCCAGCAGCGATACCAGCGAGAGATAATCTGTACGGATTTGTGTGTTGTCTGAACTGTATAATAATCAAGTAAAATTGTCTGGGAATATTTTCTTCATGTTGGTAATGACAAAAGAATGGCATCGACCAAGCGTTAAAGAAAGCGTAGCCGAATCAACTACAGTATATTATTACCATCTCGTCACACTATTTTCGACCTTAGTGTACTTAGGATTCTAGTACAGCCGAAAATGTTGGTCGATTCCTTACCATTTCGTACACTACGTACGTCAGCGCTAGCATGCGCCACACAGGTCATTTGTTCTAATGAAGGTAATCGTGTAGTCATCGAAACGTCACACTCTAATCTTCTTCTGGTTGTGTAATAAGATGAAGGTGACCGTGTAGTCATCGAAACGTTACACTCTAATCTTCTTCTGGTTGTGTTATAAGATTAAGGTAATCGTGTAGTCATCGAAACGTCACACTCTAATCTTCTACTGGTTGTGTTATAAGATGAAGGTAATCGTGTAGTCATCGAAACGTCACACTCTAATCTTCTTCTGGTTGTGTTATAAGAACTTCCGTTCTATAAGTAAAATTATGGTTTAGATTTTCGTTTGCTCTTTCGCCTTTGGTATTAACTGCATAGTGTTATATCACTCGAGAAAATCCAGTTTTTTGTATCGTATCCATGCCAAGAGAGAGGAAAAATGCAGATTTTAAATATCAAATCATGAAAATGCATGAGTACAAAAGAGAAAAATAAATAAATAAATAAGGTCTACTAAAGATTTATTTGATGAAATGTGCCGTTATCATCAATCTCGTATACAACGAGATTTCATATCAATGGATTTGAGACGGACGTGCTCGTTCAATTCTCACGGATTCGTAATGTGCTAAAATTGCGAACGATCTAATCGAATTGTCTTGGCACAGTGATAAGTACTGGAATCTGGGCTGTGATATTGGAATCAATGATGCAATCTTTTCAGTGGTGTGGTCATGTCCCGGTCAAGCACTGGTCAAGCATGCACATACAGATAGACTGAGGGAATGTCCCTCCAGACGAATATATAGTGGCAAGGAATGATTGCAAGGTTTGAACGGATAACAGTTTGCGCAGTGCACGTGATGAAAAGAGGGTTGAATTCATATATAATTTGAATCAGAATTTGTATCAGGCGATCTCATTCGCAAGCACACACTGAACTGTGACAGAAATCGATAGTTTTGAACACTGTCTACAAATACTGGAATAATAATTTTGCCAGAGGTTGTTGAGAAGTTGATATACTTATCTTCCGGAGAATACGTAACTCTTTCCACAGCATAAAGATCAATTAAAAAAATAGCAGTTTCCTTTACTTTCAAATTCTTTCGCTTCAACTTTTTTTTTTCACTTTGAAATATGGGTTTTTCAACGACAAGACGGATAAAGCAAATGTTTTTTCGCGTCGACTAGAAAAAAATATCATAAAGCATGTATCGAAAGACTTAAAATTTCGATTATTATTTTAAAATCACCTGCCGTTTTTTGCATTTACCGATATCTTACTGAAAACAAGTTTTAGTTTTAGAATTAATGGGAAGTTAAAAAAAAAAAAAAAAAAAAACCCTGATCTGAAAAACGTCACTGATTTGACAAGTGATAATATGATTTTATGTATGACTATAAGGTCAGGATATCAAAATCTGTTGAGGACGACGTGACGTATTTCAAGTGAAAAACGTCGACTTGTTTTCTTCATGTGAGTGTATCAACATCCATGGCTTGAAACCACTTATTGTTCGTTTTAATACGATTTTTAACGTAGCAAGAATTCAAATGAGGCACGACGTGACTTTTGTAAGATGTACTTAACTATTTCGTTTATCTTCTGTTTAGTTAATTGATGAAATGATAATGTTATTTTTCACCCTTCGAAACCCTAATCAGATCAGTGCTACAAAGCATTCAGAAAACATATGGGCATATATAAGACCCAGTTTGTCATATTCTAATGTAGTTTTCTCCAAATTAGGTAAGATGTTGGTCGGGTGTTCATTAAACTGTTGTTTTGTCCTTAACTGTCTTCTCTAACTGAACTTCCTGTTATTTTGACTTCCACACAATTAATCACAGAGTAATCGGTCACATCGTTCTTGGTTTACAATCAAAAGACTCCATAAAGCGTTATTAAATAAAAATGCACACATCGTTTCTTTGTTTCTTGAACTGATAAAATGTATTAGTAAACGATGGACGTAAGTCACCATGGTTAGGGTGTGTTTGTGTGTGTTTTTTGGGTTTTTTGGGGTTTTTATTTTTGTTGGTTTTTTGTTTTTTTGTTTTTTTGTTTTTTGTTTTGCCACAGACACCAACTGAAAGAAGTACCAAGTCAGAAGATTTTAAAAGTCAATTATATTGCCGACTGTAGCAACGTGTGACACACAATAAAAAAGTATAAGTACAGAGCACAGAGCAAGCACATACTTAAATTTACATCTATTCTATCACTTGTTTCCACTTCGGCGTGGCCGTTTTCTTAATTCGCTTTCAACTAGACATTTTTTGTCTTTTTTCCCTGCAGTTTTTTTTAATGGCACCTTTCAATGCAAATTAAGACTCTTTCCAAAGGTCATTTACGAATTCTATTTTGCGATATGAAGTAAGCAATACCTTTGTAAATTTTGAATGATGATGGCGTTCCTCTTACAATTTGGTAAATCCACGTTTTCATTTAGTCAGAAGAATACTGGTGTAAATTGTACCGTGCCATCATCAGTTCCGTCTTCTCACAGACAGGTACACGTGGTTAAGCGGAGTTGTAGATTTTCAATCATAGTAGTACGTCAGCTTGTCCATTTTTTGTGTATAGTATCACGAGAACGTAATCGAAAAAACGGTATTTATAAAACGGCAACTAAAATATTAAAATAGAAAAAATAACCTTTTTATCCCGAACTAGCACAGAAGGTGTGATAATTAAAAATTGAAAAGGTGATTGAATGTAAGGCTCAAATTTCGCTGGATGAGAGATTCATTGATTTTATGAGAAAAAAACGCAACAGAGAACATCACACCGCGAAAATTGAACTCCGCCAAAATGAATTATTTTACAGAAATGTAGCAACAAACAAACACAATCCCGCATAACAAGATACCATGGGAATTACTAACCTTTTTTTAGAAATACAGTCGCTAGGGTAACGTAGCTGAACTGGTCGATATCCTTTCCCTAATTAGTTACTGTTTCGTAAGCGAAGTATGTGTCGACAATACATCATACTAATGTGGAAAAGGAGCCGAAAAATCTATAAATAAATCATCTCTGTTTTACAACAATTTCGAAACAAGTTTTTTGATCTTATAATAATCACCTATGTTAGCCTGGATGGAAGCGTGCGAGGAGCCTTACTGTGAGAGGAACCCGAGAACACACACGTGGTGGGGCAGGTGACTCCATACCTTTTCACGTCCGTTCTGGGAATCGAACCTTGGGCGCCTTGGTTAAAAGCGAGTGTGTTACCAACGCGCCAACTGACCACCCTTTGGGATTCTACAACGACATTGAAAATCACTGTAAAGTGGAACCCATGCCGCAACAGTCTAGATCTGTACACCACGAAAATCATTCATTCAACATTCAAATTAAATTATGTTCTGCGGCAATAATTAAATTAAGCCTTCACAATGTTAAAGAAAGTGAGTTCATTTTCACCACATCAATCCTCATTTTCTTTTGAAACGGTCCAAATAAAAGTTGAAAAACCCCAATTATACGTGCTCCTTGTTACATTTAATTAAGAAATTTTCAACCTTGGACGATCGATTCTTCAAAGATTATTCATTAAAGTTAACTAATCTTTAAGGTAACGGAGACCATTGTCCAAAATTATCATCCACTGAAAGCTTCATAATCAATAAGGAACTTTCCTTTTTTTTCTTTTTTTTTTTTCACTAATGCCGAAATTATCAAAATCTGGCCGTAATCAAATGAAGGATTTACACTTGGCATTTATAAATGTTGCTATTGACATATTTAACAGAGAAATCTTTTTTTTTCTAAAGAACAAAATCCGTAATACGTGTCATTCGCTATTGAGTTAGGAACGCTTTGTTGTCATTAACTTGCTGTTAAGTGTAGTGTTTAATTATCAACAAAATCGGAAACCCATTAAATCACAGGAGCTTCAGTGAAAATAAAACCTGTGTATTTCAAATTATTGCTGTCATAAATTTCTCACGGTGATATTTTAACTTGAACTGCATTCTTTGAACAAATTAACAATGTTTATTAAAACACGTGCAAAAATCAATGGAATGAGCAAATGATATTTTGGTTTATAAGGCTTCTTTTTCCTGAGACAATGGCAAAATGCATATGACGCTGCTTTATTTTCATTTCACGGAAGAAACCTCTGCTTACACAACGTCTGACTGTTATCGATACGTTTTTATATTATCTAATTACGGCCTTCTTTTAAATCAGAGTTCAATTTCTCTTTTTGATTTTTGATAAAGCAGGTGATCAAATAAATCTTTATTAGGCCTACTTTTTTTTATCATATTTTGACCTAGTTTCACAAGATAATTGTTTCAGTTAAGACTTTGTTGGCGAGTTCGTATTTCCTTTGTTTTTTGTTTTGTTTTTTTCTTAAATAGAAGTTGATGATCACAACATGCCCAAACAGGTGTTTTATTCAACCGCTTATCTCTATTTTTCGTAACGTCTTTGATACTTGAAATGTAAATATTTTTTTATTTCGTTTAAATTGTGAACCGTTGATAACCTGTGAAATTCATGTATGACTTTATCTCGTTTCACACTAGACTATAGTATGACACTTTTTCCAGATCTCAATCAACACAAACGACCTGTATCTGTCAAATCCAGTGGAAGAATATAATTATTTTGTCTATAAAACTGAAAGCGCCCTGGGAATAAATAACCCATATCATCTGTTTATTCAGTTGCAATACTTTAATTATTTCTCGAGTATGTCTCCTACATATTTGTCACTTTAATTACCAGCCGCAATCAGTAATATAGAAATGTTGATACAACTTTAAGGATCTATCGTCTTTATCTCCTAACTGGGTTCAACGACCTACGTCATAAATAGTCCTTGCTTAATTCTACATTTTTGTTCTACGATTTTGTGTGTAATCCACTATAGATATTCCAACGTTTTAGCTGTTATACCTTATTTAAGGGGATACAGAGTACTTCATTTAAAACAAAAACATTCGCTCCTTTACACAATACAACATTATGTTATCAAGTTGTTCTAAAGTCAAAGCTTATTGTGTACGATCAATGGTCTAAATGGACAGCCTGTGTACAAGATATCGTATGAAAACGTTCATATTCACACTTAATCTTCAAACCATCAAGTTCTACATCTGACAAGGTTTAGTTTAAATCAACTTTATTGCAAACAAAATACAACAGGATTGGTTATAACAACTTATTTACGTCCTTTCCGTAACAAATAAAAACATACAAATTAAGATAGTCACGCAATAGCCTTAGAACTTTTCATATTTTTAGTTAAAGATAGGCTTAGAAAATGAGAAAAAGAAAACAAAATTGGGGTAAGGGGTGGGGGAGGGGGCACCGACGAGTAATTCTGTGGATTAGGTGACTGTTATTTCCTAATCCAGTCGACAAAGAACTGACTTTTTACTGTACACACATTGCGTTCTACTTATCTAAAATGTTCAGTCACATCCCGTGCTTTACTTGTCGTTCTCCTGGATCACTCCTTGTCCTTCTACGATGCGGTACTCTACTTTCTTTGCCGACAAGATTAGGAAACCACAGCCGTGATCTTGGTATATGGTTTTGGTAAAATATGAATATTTTACGAAGTATGTATTAAATAAACATTATAATTATATAAATAAAACAATACCCGTCGGTGTTGGGAGGAAAGGATGAAACTGGATGAATGGAAGGGGTGTGGGGAATTGGTAGTATAGACATACTAGGTGTCCTGGTTATCGATGATTAAATGTTAAAACGTTTAGAACTAGAAATAAATTATTGTACAGACCTACAGATGACAATATTTTTATCAGTATCGAGATTTTCGTCCACAAATAGAAGGTGTTCCACCGTTATTTCGTTGTACCAGTAAAGAGACCGAAGAATTATATTACTTAATTGATCAAAGTTGTTACAGAAAAACAAGTAATGCTTAGAGTCTTCAGAATGATGTCCGCAGCTGCAAGAAGAATTGGGTCGAAGACGTGCTTTGTAAAGATCATAATTTAGAGAGCTGCTGCTGTTGCGGAGTTGGCAATGTATTATATTTACTTTTCTAGGCCCGTACTCAAGAAATGATTTAATATTTGTAGGGATAGCAAGATGAGGTATAAGAGTTTTGAATTGTTTAATAGAATCAGATGACTTAGTTTCGATGGCAGAGTATTCCAGGAGTCTGAAGTGCTTGGTATTAAGGATGAATTTGTAAGTTGTAGCATATAGAGTGGATTTTGAAAGTTATTTCTGTTTCTAAAATTGTAATTTATAGAATTTGACACAGTGGGTGGTAATAGAGATTTTAGATATGAAGGAGCATTATTGTGATAAATATAATAAAACATAGATAACTTCCTATTTTTACGTTTGTCCGCCAATGACTGCCAGCCTAGCTCCCTGTAAATAAATTCTTTTTTTTTTAGTAAATACTGGTAATCCTGTAACTATGCGACCTGCTACATACTGAATATTTTCTAATTTATTTGAAAGACTGGTAATGCAATTGTCCCATACTTCGCAGGCGTATTCAAAATATGGTCTGATGAAAACAAGATATATTATTTCTAAGTTTTTTCTGTTCAAGATGTACTTCCGAATTGTTGCCATGTGTTTAGCAGTTTTTGTCAAAATGTCATCAATGTGAGAGTTCAAAGTACCATTACTGTTTATAATGGTTTGAAGTCATTGTTTCAGCCACGGTCAACAGGTCAAAAGAGACCCATGATCACTGAAAAAAAAAACTTGTTCGAGAGATATACCATGAACCTTTCAACAGATTTATATATTATTTTAAGTATTTTGTTTCAAAAGTATCAAATATTTTAATTTGTTCACGTACAATATTGAAGTCTTTATTAATTTTAGGTACTATATTACAATTGTATAGTGTCTAATTTTGACTGGATATCAATGTCCCTCTGTGTTTAACTTAACTTTAACTAAAAAGTTTTGCAATATGGATATGTGGCACGTAAATAAAATAAATGGTATTGTATTGTTTTGTATTGTATTGTATATTAAAAGTTTAGGAGCAGGAATATATATGGGCCCTAGCTGGCTTTACATTGTTGTAGATGTTCCTTTTGACAATGACCGCTTGCGTTGCTGCGGTGCTAAGAAACGCCCGTTCATCATTCATAATCACTCCAACATCGAAAAGGTTGTTTGTGATCATAATGAAAATCTCAATTATATTCACAATAATCCGTTATGAAATTCAAAATTTGAAACATTAATGTTACATATAAGACACCATATATCTTAAAGTCTAGATCGGAACACAAATGGGGTACCTATCATATGAAAAATCACATAGCAAGTTACATAACAAATCTCTCTCTATATATAGATATGTAAATTTTATTAATGATAATTTATCATGGTATGCATATATCATACATTATTTATTTATAAGCCCTGTATTTCCCGAGCAAGGTTTTTGTAACCTTGCTGTATTAATTAACGTTCGCAATCCTCCCAATGTGCTTTACGCGTTGTTTGTCTGGAGGATAACGATTTAGTGAGGAGACACATATCATACTCTTTCATATGTCGGATTATAGAATAGGGATATTCCATTCGAGGGGTCACAAAATGTCCCCAAAACAGAGGCTTTGCCGAGAATGTTACCACATTTTGTGACCGCGAGGGTAAAATACTATCAAGGTTTGAATTTTGGATTTTTTTTTTTTGGTCAGTGAAAAATCATGTTTTGATCACTCCTTTATCCTTTGACCAAATATTACCAATGTTAAGTCATGGATGCATCTTAGAATAACTTCCCATATCTAGTACGTTAAGTGTGACCTTGACTTTCACTTTGATCTTTCTTTCACAATAAGCGATATCGCAGAATGAGTACACCTCATAATGGCAATATATTGCATGGTGAGGTAGTCTTACCTTTATCTGACCTAAATACATATGAAATATATATACTTTATGTATTTTACAACAATAGCGAAACAATCTCTCCAGCTTATCTTAATCATTCTTGTTGGACCGGATATAAGCGCGTGAGGGGTCATAACTCGACCACATTCACTACTTCTGAATAATTTCCCTACATCCACAATATGCCCGTAGGGCCTTTAATGGTTGAGTAATGCTTTGTCCGGTTTTGTTAAACATTCGTGCATATATTATTTTGAAGGATTTGGTATCAATATTCCGTATAACCTCTAATTTTGACGGATCGAATTTTTTGCGATTTCCTTAAAAGCGATCAAATTATATTGTAACGAATTAAGATTTTGCTACCTGGATGTGAAATGTCATCATTAATTAGATTTTCGTTGTCACGTTAATGTACCGCGAAAGAGCTAAAATAATACCCTGCGAAAATAACCGGCTACACGGAATCGCGTAATGAGAAACGACCGTGTAGGAAACAAAATAAATTCCTGCTTTCAACAATGATTGTCTTCAACACATAAATAACTTTATTTATTTATTTGTTTATTTATTATCATTTTATTAATTTTTGTTGGCAAACTTTTCAAACTTTTGTAACAATAAGCTGAAAATGAAGTTAGATCGTTAGCTAGTGGCTTAACTCCATGTTTTAAGGCTAGAAAATTGATTTGAGCATAATCATCCACGTTCCATAAAATACAAAAGCAGACGAATCGTCCACACGTGTACATACCTGCTCTCACCTCCTAACACATACACATATGCGATCGAATAAAATTGTTAAAAATCGAAAATTTATGTTCATCCACCTTCCAGATCACATTACACCGGTATCCACGGATGTCCCCATAGACCAGTTTTGTCTAAAAGAATTGTTCCGTCGCAGTCATATATCACATACAGTCCACGTCTTTCGTGTAGCATATCCATTGATTCATGCCAGCAGAGAGTGCCTTGGTGGAGTCATGTCAAATAAATAGGTAGTAGTATGCTGTGTTGGGGCGTCATACCGCAGTCTTAGGAGTGACGGAGAGGGGGAACAGTTGAAAAAGATATATCATCATCCCACTGCCTTCAAATTCAAGGAAGCTTATTGAATTGTGTAGGCGCCATATTGTGAAAAAGAACGTCTTATTGGGCACTGACAAATTTGGCTGAACACCAATTAACTGAAAAGCAAAACGTGTTCTCCATTTTATCGAATTAATCGTTTGAAAGACTGATTGTGCCTTTCAATACAGCTTTTGAAAAATAACACGAATGAGATTTGTTGGGAAAAAGAGAAATAAAGCTGGTCAACATTCAAATAATAGATATATGGAGGACTGGCGAAACGAGCCTCCAAGAAGATGGCAAAGATTCAATAATGGTGACAGATATTGATGCTACGTAATGTTTTGAATTTTTCAACTGCGGTATATTTGAGGATTTGGCAATGAACGAATATAATTACTCTTCCGGAACACCTGGTCTTATCCTCACTGTACATTTTTCATGCGTCTCCGTGTAAATATGTCTTTTGTTCAGATTTTGCCCAAATTTTATTGAACCTGATTTTAGATTTTGATTATGAAATATCTTAAACAGATAAACGAAAATATTATTTAAATAAATGCATGTATGATCTCTCACATCGGACTCTAATTATAGTCCAATTTTGAAAATGTAAGTAATCGAGCCGAACGGCAAATAGGATAAATAAAACAGGAGTTTATGTAGTTTTATTTTTGATATACATAAGAGTATTCTCTGAGCGTGTTTATCTATATGATCTATATCATATCGTATATCCGGTCCTTAACTGATTACATGTGTAGTAGTAGGACGATACACTAATGCGATATCATCAGACAGATGGCGCAGCTGTGCTGACGATACCTTGGGGATCATCGTGTTGGCTTGTGCGAATGTCCGTCCTGAAGAGGTAGCCAAATTCTAGCAAGTTCCGAACGGAGAGGGCCCCTCTCGTTTTGTGAACACTTTTAATAGAGGTTAGAGTGGACATTAAATCTGTTACCAAGATGGACGATGTATCATTGTTTACGAAGGACATAAAACAATTTTAGCTTTATCTGTTAAATAATAAAATAAAGATGTAAAATGATTTATTGTTATTAATGTCTTGTACAAGGAAGTTATATAAAAATAGTTGACTGCATCATACCGCCAGGGGTCATCAGCGATGGTAAAGTGCTTAAGAGATAGCTAGGAGGCGGCTGAGAATACAGCGTTATAAGATATCTTGATAGACACCAGAAGTGTCACAGACAAAATGAATCCCAATGCTCTCCTTAGATTTCGGTTATTAAAGTAGTTTATTGTAACGCGTAATGTCATTGATATCAAGTCTGTTTTGTAATCGTTTAAGTTGTCATCATCGGAATAAGGTGATCGGAATTTTATTTTTAAACTTGGTTTTAATCACCAGGAGGCCTTCGTCGTAATATCGGCCATCAGTAACTTGAAGATTTTTTTTTCTCTTGAAATCATTCACGTATAGTTGCAATAGCAGGGAGGATTGGAACCGCGTGGTGATTTACAGCTCCATCAATATGCCTATCTCAAGTATCGGTATTATCCAACTTTGGGTATACTGCTTCATATTAACCCGTTATCGATGCTACAGCACAGATCGTCGATCATCACTACGAGATACATGGCAAATTTCGATTGCTCTTGAAATAATAGATGATAAACGAAGCCTTAATTCAGGCACTCGCCTCGTTAAAGCGAGAACAGTGAAGCCCAAGCTGATTTGTCGTTAATTGTGATAATTATTGTTTATCTTAATCGCAGGTTATTATTGTTATTAAAGCAGTGTCTTTCATCATTATTTTCTCTTTGGGTTGACATGTATAAATATATATTTTAAAAAAGGCTTAACAATAGTCTGAGTTTTAGAGCTCATAGAACCGGACGTAAGACAGAAATATCCTGACTGGACAAGTAACAGATGATGTTGTTGGTTTGTGGTCAGGCAGATATATCACTATTAACGTCACCGTGGTGTCCAAGATCTTTTCTTGTCTCCTATATATATATATCATTGGAGAAGTTTGGTAGACATGTAAAGAGGTCTGGGGCATACTTAATAGTATTATAACAGTAAAGCCAGTCATTTGAGCTTTCGTCTGTTGGCAAGTGACTGGAAAAGAACCAGCACCTTGGTTTTTGTGGAATATTAAAATCGCTCACAACAATGTTATGAGTTACGAGCTTGTCGGTCAGTTCACATCTTATACATCGTGATAACGGGTACCGGCCCTTCAATACCGACTTAACTGTGACATGTTAATATCATAGGTTGGGAATGCCAGTGTATTGCTTAGTTTTCCCAACCTATAACCGTCATTATATTAGTTCTACTGACGTTTGAAAACTAATATTTGAATATGCATAATTATTTCCTGGTGTAAAACACACTACGAACATCCTTGATTGTGTCCATCTTTCTTGTTGAATTTCAATAAAGCTAAATTTAGTATCGTAGACCAATACACAATTAATACAGACGATAAAGCATTTGGCGAATCATGTATGATCTTTTCGTCACGGTTCACATCAAACATAATATGACTGGAGAAGGATGTTTTAATAGCATGCTTTAGTTACAAGCTTTAACGTCTGTTTGCTGGGTTTATCGACCTGTGAACATCTAGAGTCATACTAAGACAGGATCTTCTTGTAGTAGATGGTAGCTACCTCACTGAACAACATAGGGGAGACCCGTCACAAAACAACCAGACTAATTAATGTAAAATGATTTGCCCAAGGACACAACCACGGTAGTACAGACTGGTCCGTTTCATGAGAAATACAAACCGCTACCTGCAGGGAACATCGAAGTACACTCTAAAATCATCACTGAGGTTACATATAGTAATTATCTAACCGACTGAGCTGTCTTGGCCCCAATATAAATGAGGTAGGTATATGACATAGATGTAATAAAAAGCGTAAAAAAGATGTATGACGGGTGACACTCCTCGAAGCATTACATATGCTTTTGACATTTCGTCATGTGTGGCTTCACTTTCAATGACTTTAGTTTTTTATCTACACTTAATTTTTGCAAAATAAGTTTTGAGGAATCTGTCAGTCATTGTGTTAATTATTGTTGAACTCAATCTCAGACTATTATAGGCATTAAAACAGTATCTCCCATCATTATTTTCTCTTTGGGTTGACATATATAAATATATATATATATATAAAAAAAAAACAATAATGTGTGTTTTAGAACTAATAGATCCGGACGTAAGACCAAATTATCCTGACTCGACAAGTAAAAGATGATGATGTTGGTTTGTGGTCAGGCAGATATATCACTATTAACGTAAGCATGGTGACTAAGCCCTTTTCTTGTCTCCTATATACATATTATTGGAGAAGTTTGGTAGACCTGTAAAGAGGTCTGGGGCACACTTTATAGTATTCTAACAGTAAAGCCAGTCATTTGGGCTTTGGTCTACCGGTTAGTGATTGGCATCCCACCAGCAACTTGGTTTATGTGGAATATAAAAAAATGGTGAGTAAGTTTCTGAATCAATAAGATGGCCATTTTTCATACATTCATGATATACCTCAAATACCTTTAAAATGTGTAGCAAGTCTGGAGCTGTCGTTAATATCTGAATAGTATCACCGGAGAATTTCACGTAAATGTCAAATACCGAAATTCGATACAAGATTTTTTTTTCTTGATTTAACACTACCTGTATATATGTATCTAGAGGATGTTGAGCGTTTTGGTTTTAAAGCCATGTCAAAAAGATTGCACAGACTTTCATGAGCGGGCTCAAATGTTTCTAAACACGTCTAAATATTTAAAGAAGAGATTAAATCATACGGAATCCTTAACTTTTTTTAAGATCTTCCAGCAAAATAATGATAAAACCATACGTCTGTGATATAGCACTTTAGGTCGCACACATCACTGACGAGTTCAATGAGTGCAAAACAGCTGTATGATGCATTCTAATTAGTTTAACATTCACCTAATAAAATACTTTTTCGCAATTTCTTGAGAAGGTATATATGTTTTGTAATAAACAGAATATTAGATTCGTAACTATTTATGAGAAACAGAATCTATGTTCTGCTGTTTATGAAATAACTGTAAGACTCTCTGTAGAAGATACTATTTACTTTCATATTAAATCGGTATTTATAACTTTTATCCTAACATTCTAGATCTGATTTAAAGGGTCATGCTACCGTAACATTATGCTACCTCCGCCAATATATGTAAGCATACCAACATATACTAACAGTTTGCTTCATCGGATTGTCACGATGTCATTGTTCATCTAATGTCATTTGAGGAAGGTCTCACTCTGTATGATGTACGAGTGTATGTATTGGGTGTGTTTTGGGAGAATGCGACATGTTCATGTAAAGTGCTGCAGTGAATTGTACTGCCGAAGAAACCCAACTTGGCACCACGTATTGCCACATAATACTGACAAACCATTCATTATATTACAACAGTACTTAGCGTTAAACGGAGAGTAAAATAACTACTTTGGTAATCCAATACCAAAAGCTTTCCTCATTCTGGCAGTATGCAGTATCAAGGGGGATATCAGGCAAAAGCAGGTGTTTAGAAAAGAATTTTTAAAATTTAAACAAATATCTATCATTTTGTTATTTGATGAAATGCATACAAACACAATACTGTTTGGCATATACTACAGGAGGTATTGTTATCAGGGAAAGGGATGTTTGATGAAATGATAAAAAAGAGCACCTTGTTGAAATGCAGCTTATTTTTACAAACAAAGAGAATCAGAAAAAATGGCTTAAGCAAATCAGATGTGTTTAGCCGAACAAAACCGAAAACACCATTTATAACAATTTGATTATACCATGTTGATTTCATAGACAAATAAACATGTGTCATGAGAATTGAATAGTGGATGCGGCGGTGTGTTTTATCTGTATACCAAAGTAAAACATGAGAACTATTCCACAACTAAACTTGAGAAATATTCCACAATAAAACTTGAGAACTATTCCACAACAAAACTTGATAACTATTCCACAAACTTGAGAACTATTCCACAATAAAACTTGATAACTATTCCACAACAAAACTTGAGAACTATTCCACAATAAAACTTGAGAACTATTCCACAACAAAACTTGAGAAATATTCCACAAAATTGAGAACTATTCCACAACAAAACTTGATAACTATTCCACAAAATTGAGAACTATTCCACAACAAAACTTGAGAACTCTTCCACAACAAAATAAAACTTGAGAACTATTCCACAACAAAACTTGAGAACTATTCCACAACAAAACTTGAGAACTATTCCACAACAAAAAGAACTATTCCACAACAAAACTTGAGAACTATTCCACAACAAAACTTGAGAACTATTCCACAACAAAACTCGAGAACTATTCCACAACAAAACTTGAGAACTATTCCACAACAAAACTCGAGAACTATTCCACAATAAAACTTGAGAACTATTCCACAACAAAACTTGAGAACTATTCCACAACAAAACTCGAGAACTATTCCACAACAAAACTTGAGAACTATTCCACAATAAAACTTGAGAACTATTCCACAACAAAACTTGAGAACTATTCCACAACAAAACTTGAGAACTATTCCACAACAAAACTCGAGAACTATTCCACAACAAAACTTGAGAACTATTCCACAACAAAACTTGAGAACTATTCCACAAGAAACCTTGAGAACTATTCCACAACAAAACTTGATCCACAACAAAAGAACTATTCCACAACAAAACTTGAGAACTATTCCACAACAAAACTTGAGAGAGAACTATTCCACAACAAAACTCGAGAACTATTCCACAACAAAACTTGAGAACTATTCCACAACAAAACTCGAGAACTATTCCACAACAAAACTTGATAACTATTCCACAAACTTGAGAACTATTCCACAACAAAACTTGAGAACTATTCCACAACAAAAAAACTATTTAACTATTCCACAATAAATGAGAACTATTCCACAACAAAACTTGAGAACTATTCCACAACAAAACTTGAGAACTATTCCACAACAAAACTTGATAACTATTCCACAAACTTGAGAACTATTCCACAACAAAACTTGAGAACTATTCCACAATAAAACTTGATAACTATTCCACAAACTTGAGAACTATTCCACAACAAAACTTGAGAACTATTCCACAATAAAACTTGAGAACTATTCCACAACAAAACTTGAGAACTATTCCACAACAAAACTTGAGAACTATTCCACAATAAAACTTGAGAACTATTCCACAACAAAACTTGATAACTATTCCACAACAAAACTTGAGAACTATTCCACAACAAAACTCGAGAACTATTCCACAATAAAACTTGAGAACTATTCCACAACAAAACTTGAGAACTATTCCACAACAAAACTTGAGAACTATTCCACAACAAAACTCGAGAACTATTCCACAACAAAACTTGAGAACTATTCCACAACAAAACTTGAGAACTATTCCACAACAAAACTTGAGAACTATTCCACAACAAAACTTGAGAACTATTCCACAACAAAACTTGAGAACTATTCCACAACAAAACTCGAGAACTATTCCACAACAAAACTTGAGAACTATTCCACAACAAAACTTGAGAACTATTCCACAACAAAACTCGAGAACTATTCCACAACAAAACTTGAGAACTATTCCACAAAAAACTTGAGAACTATTCCACAACAAAACTTGAGAACTATTCCACAACAAAACTTGATAACTCTTCCACAAACTAGTGAAATATTCCACAACAAAACTTGAGAACTATTCCACAACAAAACTTGAGAACTATTCCACAACAAAACTTGAGAACTATTCCACAACAAAACTTGAGAACTATTCCACAACAAAACTTGATAACTATTCCACAACAAAACTTGAGAACTATTCCACAACAAAACTTGAGAACTATTCCACAACAAAACTTGAGAACTATTCCACAACAAAACTTGAGAACTATTCCACAACAAAACTTGAGAACTATTCCACAATAAAACTTGATAACTATTCCACAACAAAACTTGAGAACTATTCCACAACAAAACTTGAGAACTATTCCACAATAAAACTTGAGAACTATTCCACAACAAAACTTGAGAACTATTCCACAATAAAACTTGAGAACTATTCCACAACAAAACTTGAGAACTATTCCACAACAAAACAATTCCAAAACTTGAGAACTATTCCACAACAAAACTTGAGAACTATTCCACAACAAAACTTGAGAACTATTCCACAACAAAACTTGAGAACTATTCCACAACAAAACTTGATAACTATTCCACAACAAAACTTGAGAACTATTCCACAATAAAACTTGAGAACTATTCCACAACAAAACTTGAGAACTATTCCACAACAAAACTTGAGAACTATTCCACAACAAAACTCGAGAACTATTCCACAACAAAACTTGAGAACTATTCCACAACAAAACTTGAGAACTATTCCACAAAACAAAACTTGAGAACTATTCCACAACAAAACTTGAAACTATTCCACAACAAAACTTGAGAACTATTCCACAATAAAACTTGAGAACTATTCCACAACAAAACTCGAGAACTATTCCACTATTCCACAATAAAACTTGAGAACTATTCCACAACAAAACTTGAGAACTATTCCACAACAAAACTTGAGAACTATTCCACAATAAAACTTGAGAACTATTCCACAATAAAACTTGAGAACTATTCCACAATAAAACTTGATAACTATTCCACAACAAAACTTGAGAACTATTCCACAATAAAACTTGAGAACTATTCCACAATAAAACTTGAGAACTATTCCACAAACTTGAGAACTATTCCACAACAAAACTCGAGAACTATTCGAGAACTATTCCACAATAAAACTTGATAACTATTCCACAATAAAACTTGAGAACTATTCCACAATAAAACTTGATAACTATTCCACAAACTTGAGAACTATTCCACAACAAAACTTGAGAACTATTCCACAACAAAACTTGATAACTATTCCACAACAAAACTTGAGAACTATTCCACAACAAAACTTGAGAACTATTCCACAACAAAACTTGAGAACTATTCCACAACAAAACTTGAGAACTATTCCACAACAAAACTTGATAACTATTCCACAACAAAACTTGAGAACTATTCCACAACAAAACTCGAGAACTATTCCACAATAAAACTTGATAACTATTCCACAACAAAACTTGAGAACTATTCCACAATAAAACTTGATAACTATTCCACAACAAAACTCGAGAACTATTCCACAACAAAACTTGAGAACTATTCCACAACAAAACTTGAGAACTATTCCACAACAAAACTTGATAACTATTCCACAACAAAACTTGAGAACTATTCCACAACAAAACTTGAGAACTATTCCACAACAAAACTTGAGAACTATTCCACAACAAAACTTGATAACTATTCCACAATAAAACTTGAGAACTATTCCACAACAAAACTTGAGAACTATTCCACAATAAAACTTGAGAACTATTCCACAATAAAACTTGAGAACTATTCCACAACAAAACTTGAGAACTATTCCACAACAAAACTTGACAAAACTATTCCACAACAAAACTTGAGAACTATTCCACAACAAAACTTGAGAACTATTCCACAACAAAACTTGATAACTATTCCACAACAAAACTTGAGAACTATTCCACAATAAAACTTGAGAACTATTCCACAAACTCGAGAACTATTCCACAATAAAACTTGAGAACTATTCCACAAACTTGATAACTATTCCACAAACTTGAGAACTATTCCACAATAAAACTTGAGAACTATTCCACAAACTTGATAACTATTCCACAAACTTGAGAACTATTCCACAATAAAACTTGAGAACTATTCCACAACAAAACTTGAGAACTATTCCACAATAAAACTTGAGAACTATTCCACAACAAAACTTGATAACTATTCCACAAACTTGAGAACTATTCCACAATAAAACTTGAGAACTATTCCACAACAAAACTTGAGAACTATTCCACAACTTGAGAACTATTCCACAATAAAACTTGAGAACTATTCCACAATAAAACTTGAGAACTATTCCACAAACTTGAGAACTATTCCACAATAAAACTTGAGAACTATTCCACAATAAAACTTGAGAACTATTCCACAATAAAACTTGAGAACTATTCCACAATAAAACTTGATAACTATTCCACAATAAAACTTGAGAACTATTCCACAATAAAACTTGAGAACTATTCCACAACAAAACTTGAGAACTATTCCACAATAAAACTTGAGAACTATTCCACAACAAAACTTGAGAACTATTCCACAATAAAACTTGAGAACTATTCCACAATAAAACTTGAGAACTATTCCACAATAAAACTTGAGAACTATTCCACAATAAAACTTGAGAACTATTCCACAACAAAACTTGAGAACTATTCCACAATAAAACTTGAGAACTATTCCACAACAAAATAAAACTTGAGAACTATTCCACAACAAAACTTGAGAACTATTCCACAATAAAACTTGATAACTATTCCACAAACTTGAGAACTATTCCACAATAAAACTTGAGAACTATTCCACAAACTTGAGAACTATTCCACAATAAAACTTGATAACTATTCCACAATAAAACTCGAGAACTATTCCACAATAAAACTTGAGAACTATTCCACAACAAAACTTGAGAACTATTCCACAATAAAACTTGAGAACTATTCCACAATACTTGAGAACATTCCAAAACTTGAGAACTATTCCACAACAAAACTTGAGAACTATTCCACAACAAAACTTGAGAACTATTCCACAACAAAACTTGAGAACTATTCCACAACAAAACTTGAGAACTATTCCACAACAAAACTTGATAACTATTCCACAACAAAACTTGAGAACTATTCCACAACAAAACTCGAGAACTATTCCACAACAAAACTCGAGAACTATTCCACAATAAAACTTGATAACTATTAAAACTTGAGAACTATTCCACAACAAAACTTGAGAACTATTCCACAATAAAACTTGAGAACTATTCCACAACAAAACTTGATAACTATTCCACAACAAAACTTGATAACTATTCCACAAACTTGAGAACTATTCCACAACAAAACTTGAGAACTATTCCACAACAAAACTTGAGAACTATTCCACAACAAAACTTGAGAACTATTCCACAACAAAACTCGAGAACTATTCCACAACAAAACTTGAGAACTATTCCACAACAAAACTTGATAACTATTCCACAAACTTGATAACTATTCCACAACAAAACTTGAGAACTATTCCACAATAAAACTTGAGAACTATTCCACAACAAAACTTGAGAACTATTCCACAACAAAACTCGAGAACTATTCCACAATAAAACTTGAGAAATAAAACTTGATAACTATTCCACAACAAAACTTGATAACTATTCCACAACAAAACTTGATAACTATTCCACAAACTTGAGAACTATTCCACAACAAAACTTGATAACTATTCCACAACAAAACTTGATAACTATTCCACAACAAAACTTGATAACTATTCCACAACAAAACTTGATAACTATTCCACAATAAAACTTGAGAACTATTCCACAACAAAACATGAGAACTATTCCACAACAAAACTTGAGAACTATTCCACAATAAAACTTGAGAACTATTCCACAAACTTGAGAACTATTCCACAACAAAACTTGATAACTATTCCACAACAAAACTATTCCACAGTTGAAGGTGAAAATACAAGAACATAAGAAAGTTCGAGAACAAGAAAGAAAAGAAGACATTATACTTACACAAAATGTTGTTTTGATTAGAATTGGCAAACACAATATAACTATGATTGATCTGGAAAGTCACAACTGATATATCATAAAAGGGAGATAACCGTATTCTTAACCTAAGCAGTGTTTTACATAATTCGCTAATATGTGTAATAAACTATGAACAGGAAAATCATTATAATGTCAGTGTTCTTAAAATTCTACTTAGAATTTCACAAAAACAATTCAAATCCCCAGACTGAATATTTCTTTCTCTGCCAGACGAGATATTCGTAAAATTATAAACATCAGTACAACTTTCATCCATTTTATTTGGTTTTCCATATCAGAATTCAAGAGATCACTGACTCTCTGTAAACTGACTGGTACTTTTGAACCCTCTTATAGCAAAAGACCTGTGGTCAGTTTTTTCATTATCACTATAAGACTCCTATAAAAGTCACCAGTTGGCCTATTAACTTCCACTTACAAATTGCTTGTAAATCAAGTCTTTTTTACAGTGAATAGGTCACAGGTAATAATAAGGGCTTAACTGAACTCTCCATTATCTTGACTATTCCACAGTTTTATGTGTTTCTCCAAAACTTAATTATAATTCCAGATATCGATATGAATGTTTATATATATTTTTACACACTAACAAAAGTAACAGTAGATACCAATAAATATCAAAATACTCAAAATCCAAACATAAGTCAAATTTAATTTAGGGCATATATGAAGACCAGGTAAATATTGGTCAATCCAAGTAAGTAATGTCACGTTCTTAAATGAGAACAATTTTTACAATTATGAAACCAACAGACAAACTAACGAGCATAAAACAATAGAATATTGCTCAACGAAATCGCAATGACGACCGTACACCTTCCCCATAATTTTCATCAACCTGCGTCTTTTGAAACTCTGTGTGACAGGTTTGTCCGTCGGTAGACGATTTCTTGCTCGTGCTAATTGGATGGGCATTTCGAATCAACTGCAACAGGTTTACATCTCTTGCTGGAGAAGCAGGGTTGTTGCTATCCAGAAATGGAAAATTCACAATAGCGAAATTGAAATCATCATGCTTATTATACAGCTTGTTTCAAAGTTATCCTTGTCGGTTTCATTGTAGAAAAGATATAATAACAAACGACTGTATGTATCATATTAGTAACGTTTTATTATGAAACTAGGTGTGTATTCTAATAAATGTAATAATTCATAGTCACAAATTACCTTCGTGGTGGGTAACTATCTTCTGATATATATGGACATTAGACCATGTATTCCGGAATGGTAAGCATCTTCCGTTTTATTGTGAGTATTCGCCATTTAAACCCAGGTCAATTGATGCAATGCCATTTCTCAAATCAAAAAACATATATTTAACAACGAAACCACCAGGCATATTAACGAGCATCAATCATATATGTAACCCTTTATTATTCCTGGGAATTCCGATGAAGAATAAAACTTTCATAGTCTCCATCCACCCGCAACGCTTGAGACCAACAAGCAGGAGAGCATCGACTCAATGGTGACATATTTACTCTATAGACTGATAAATCAGTTTTCATCTACAAAAGGAAATGTCACAAAGTTTGCTCCTTCAAATTCAGATCAAGTATTGTATAGCAAGAAGCAAAATATCTCAATCCTCATTACGTTAGTACAAGCATTCAGAAATAGATTTATCGAATTATTTCGTACACATAAAATCTTGATCCTCCTATGTTCTTTGACCATACCCATTAAATGCTTTATTTCAGCCTAATAGGAAGTAAATTCTTTCTTAACGGATCAATGAGGGTGTGTCGTATGGTCAAGTGCCGATTTGGAATGAATAATACATGAATAATACATTTGTACATATTCTCCCAACTGTTGGAAATTGCCTTCATTAATGAGTTGTTAGAGAGGTCGCAGTTATTGACGTCTGGCTAGCTCACATCAAACGGATTAAATCACGCTCACTAAAGAACCCCAACGTTATCAATGTCCTGTTGATTGCTGGATGGCAAGGTTCCCTAGTAGCGCCACCTGGGAGATATGGCGTATTAAACTTTCTACCAATACCGTTATACTGATAATGTGCTACAGACGCTCAGTGCTATCAGATCATTAACTTTATTGTGTGTGTATTTGTAGAATGTTTGTATACCAATATTTTTCGGTATATATATATGTTTGTGTAATGTTTGTCTACAATTGATGCCAATCTCTAAGTGTGTGTTGCACCATTTCTAACAATAAAGGCAATTTAAGTAAAATCGTGAACATTTAAGACTGAAATCTAACATCCAACGAAGCGACATTAACATCCAATCATTATCCTGGGAATATAGATGACTCCTCGGTTTAATCAGTGAAGTCGAGTTGCGAAAATGACTCTAACGTCAAAGCATTGAATGAAGACAAACATAACATCTTTCAATACAAATTCATCATATGTACTGACTATTTCACAGTCGATCGTCCTTACTCGAATTGTCAATGACGCTAAGAGACCAAATTGTGGAACTCTGGAAGACAAGTTCCCGTACGAAAGATCCAGTAATGAACACTGAAATGATGTTAACACATCAATCTTCTGCTGTGCATTTCTCGCCAGTCTCGTAAAGACGACTCTGCCTCTAATGTTACTTTCTACAACTGTGTGACATCTCCCCATGGAACCTCGTTACTGCTTGATGTCATGAAACACAACATGGTAGTAATATTACTAATTTTCAAACCATGAACAGAAACCAATAGAAATATTCTTGCCATGTTATGTTCCTTAGGCAAAAGTTTACATTATTTATTTCGTCTTGTTATTTTCTTCCTAGGAAAAAGTGCAAAATAGGATCGCGTTAACAGAATAACAGAAGCTAAATTTCAACACGAACAGACATAATAATGTCAATAAGCAAATGTCAAATGAAAATATCCATTCGAACGTCACTTTTCAATTCTTCAATATTCCTCACTGGTATTCCATAATAAGAGGATTTAATGTTCAACATATATGTAGGAGTTTATACTTAATAACTATGGAATAACCGTCATTCACTTTGTCAAATTACACCTATTACGTTCATCTTGTTATGAACACAGGTTTGACAATACCTGTAAGGGCTGTGACGTTCCGTTTGGTTCAATGTTGCCTCGTAGCTCCTTAGTGAATTGAAGTGATTTATATAAAAAAACTCTAATCCTAGTTTCACTTGTCACGTTGCTTTCCTTCTTTATCACGTTAAAGTTTCCACGTCCCTGGAAAATTCATCTAGGAGGATGGTGTAAGCAAACAGAAAACCATCCTTACATGTCGCATTTACAACCACACAGCAATCTTTTTTTTGCATTAGAGAGACAATAGTTAGCTACGATATCAACACCGTAAATAGAAAACTCGGAAAGCAGCTAACATCACATAAAGACTTTTTTCAATTTAGTAGAGGAGAATATTTCTATAACTGTGTTAAAAGAAGGCTTCCATTTATGTAAGTCTTTTATCATTATTATAGATGTTTGTAAAATATTTTACTTGTATAACAAACTTAATCTAACATGAACTTTTATTTCACATGATACTTCTAAATCTCATTCCTCTCAATATTCTTTCTTAATACGATCAAACAGGATCTAAAAAACCAAAAGTCTGGACTATTACTAATGAGTAGATAACAAAAGACAATTGTCAGGATGCATTCGTCGTCATTTCTATATTATATTGAGTATCTTTCCATGAAGGTCTACAGGTGATTATAAGTGTTCGGACATGTCGGTGGTTTCAGATTTCAAATAACCATAATTACAAAATTAATGTAATCCTATTTCAAAATTTTCAATGGCAACCTTAATTTGAACTTAAAGTTCAGTCGTCATTCTTATCATTACTGTCATCATAACGAACTCATATATCCTAATATACATATATCCTAATTCTTTGTACGACATGGATGTGTTTGATGTTCAGGAGTATGTCTAGTGGTTGCTGTGTTGCCTGTTCTCATTTTAGAACGCGACATTTCTTACTAGAACTGACCAAACTTTACATGGCAATTGTAGTCAATGAGGAATAAGGCGCTTAACCATCCGAAACATCTGGTCTTGTTCTCTGTTTATGTTTGCAAGAGTCTCCCTTTAATTTTTTCATATTTTGGTCGAATTTTATCGAATTTGGGTTTGACTAAATCATTACCGTATTCTATGTCTTTCCGATAGCATTCATTATCTATTACTTGGTACTGTAAAAGATATATGTATGTATATAATATCTGTACTTCTAACTGATAAATATAAACTTTTATTTATTTTACAACCATTGCGGAACAAACTTTAAGCTTATGTTAATCAGTCTTGTTGGCCAGGATTGAAGTGAGTCTTATTTTCGGAGGAAACTAGAGTACCCGACGAAAACCCACGTAATCGGTTAGGTGACCTTATACCTGTTAAGGTCATGCTGGGAATCGAACCCCGGGCGCCTAGGTGAAAGGCCTGTGTGTTACCACTGCGAAACTCGATCATCCAATCAGTGGTCTTGGTACTGTAAACATCAAACCGATTGCCACATGTACACACCATAAATAAGGGACACATGAATATTACTATTCATGATTTGCAAGTTCCCTTAAAATCAATTTGTGGAAGAATCTTGGCTTCCCAAATCAAAATATGGATGATATATGCGGGTGGGATATCATAGTCACTAGACATGGTCGATTCTAGACGACGCTCGGCATCTGAAATGTTGATAAATACATATATTCTGCCACGGGTTCAGAGAACACATTAGCCTTGTGTCTGTTTTGAAAATATCAACTGTTATTTAGATGCAGATAGGTCTTTGACCAGTGGTTTAGTAACCTTTAACAAAGACACGTGGTTTGCGTCTTTTCATTATTTCACAGGCAACAAATGTAGAGAGCAGAGAACTACAGATACTTCCCCCTAGAAGCAATATCGCAAACTCTTATCAAACAAGAAAAAAACGAACTCTTAGAGACAGTCTGCTTTTAATGCTCCTAATTGCCTGATTTATTATCAATACTGCACAAAGAAAACAGCCTCACACAACAATGCCCTTCTATATCCAATTTCGATAAAGATTTAATAAAAGATACCATAATTGAATAACCTTTAATGTTTTCGTAGTTGTCTTTTCATAATTGATAATTATCCATACCTGGTTAAAGGCAATACCATGGTTGTATAGTTCTATCCCCTAGCTATTTTACGTTTATTTTACCGTACCTAGGCTCTTTATAATTATCACGACAAGTCGAGTTATTTTGCTAACATAACGCGGCTTTTAGGCAAACGTGAGGTAAGCATTGTAGCTACAACATGCCGTCGTCTCAAACAAAGGCAATGCACCAATTGCAATTCAAAGGGAACCATATCATTTGCTTAAAGGATGTGGTGTGCTTCCAAGGGGTGCTTGAAAAGGTAATAAAATAAACTCAGTGTCTGTTAGTATATATAGTATCGGGATGCAAAAATCAGGAGAGCACCATTGCAGATGTTTAATGGCCAGACTTCGGTGTGCAGATCTGGGTATATTAACAGAGTTGTCATTATAACTAGGACATATAGAACATGTACGATGAAAATTTTCGGCTAACTTCAGATGGTCGACACTCGAATGATCTGCATTGTCACTGCTGATTTTCTCGGACGAGTATTCTGGAGTTGGAACTCCGGGAGTAGTCATTGTTTATTTCTGGTCTTGGTCTTTTTTTAGATACTTTGTAGAACATCTTTTGCAAATCTTGTTATCGGTTTCCACTGATAACCCCTCTTGTATGAGCAAAGATTTTAGCCAACAAATTACGCTGTAAATCAAGACATCTGGCATTTGTAGAACATCTTTTGCAAATCTTGTTATCGGTTTCCACTGATAACCCCTCTTGTATGAGCAAAGATTTTAGCCAACAAATTACGCTGTAAATCAAAACATCTGGCATTCTTTTAATTTTTGTCACTGTCTTTGAACCTATCATTTATATACTACAGGAATGAGATGAAATTAGTCCACTAAATTCTGTTGATGCTCAGGCATGTCCTTTAAGCAAGGAGACTATCTTGGCCCAATTGTTTTTTAACAACTACCTCTAGGCTTTACATATATATGTACTGTAATTAAAGTAGATTGTGTGCTTTGTCAGTATTGTCAGCTTACCGTAAATTGTGTATATAAACATCGTAAAATCACCGTCATACTGCGTTTCTGTTTTATATAAGTTAAAAGCCATTTGAGGTAAGCGTTGAGTTGACTAGGATTTCCTGGAAAATGGAATAACCTATCCTACCCATGAATGAACTTCCTAACAGTATATAAGAAAGGGTTCGACTCATTCAGGGGAGAATTCTGACGGAAAACGGCCAAAGAAGTAATCGGAAGAAACTGTAGAAGTTATGTAATTATAAATAGTTATATAATTGAGGAACCAAAGACTGAAGAAGTCTTTTCAATATTCCTTAGGTGGTAAGGTCTCTGAACAAGTGACGAGTGGTCGTAGAAGGCAGACCATTTAGAACACCAGGGTTTCTCTGACTTTAGCGCAGTGGTGACTGAGCGCATAGGCTAGGCAATAACTACGATGCAGTAGCTAAGCCATATATAGCCGGTGCGCAGTGGCTAGTCAAGTGGTAGAGCGCCGTTGCAAGGTAGCAAGTGCGCAAGAGACCGGTGCGTATATTGTGTTTGTAGTTTGTTGTATTTCCGTGCCGTGGCAAGTACCCCGGTGTTGTTCTCTTGATATTGAAGTGGTATATTGTTTATTTGAGTCGTAATTATCAGGAATCATGTGTAATTATTTCTAATTCCTTGTTGATTTGGTCTAAAGTTTACTGGTCACATTTGGTCAGTTTGCCGTAGGTTTATAAATTTTATTACGCTACCATTGCACAGCACATCCTAAGAATACACTTTGGGACGAACCAGACAGGTGCTGAACCTTGTGCACGTTACAGTACGCTCTGTTAACTAAAATTATGAAAATTCGCAAATTAAACATTCAAGTGAATTTTGGCAGACGCTTGCCTTGTCAAATATTGTTTATAAGATAATTATTCTCTTTTTCCTTTTTTTTTTCTTGAAATATAGTAACTTTGCTCGAGCCTTGTAATGCCAATTTTACCAATTCTCATTTTTTCTGAAATTTTTACTGTATATAAACACTTCAGATAATGAGCCAAACAATTTGATAAAAATATTTGGTGTACTGAAAATAGAAATAGCTTTTTTTTTCAAAAACAAATCTTACCTGAGAAACTGCGGAAATTTTTTTTCATGTTAGATATCGTTGATTTTTATAAATTAATAAAATATTTATATTGAATTTTGATATGGAAACTACTTATTAAAAACTGACATCCTGTGACTATGTATACCATTGTTTAAACAGATTTTTAAGGAAATTCTGAACCCTATCGAACCCCAACATAATTGACTAAAATTGAAATACTTATCTTTTTGGCTTTAAAATGACACCTCTCTCGGTTCTCGATATTCCTGAAATTTTCACCACATGTTCTTGATTTAAAGAGCTAAATAATATGTAAAGCTTTTTGGTGCACTCAATCACATGCTTCAGTTCGTTGAAAAATTGTCTAAGCTGGAAAATTGATATTGCGAGTATAAGGTCTGTATCTTGTTAGTTTTTCCAATTGTATCTTGTATATGTTTTATTACTTATTTGTCGGGGTTTTATATCTGCTGTCGGTGAAATGTGGTCTGCAATTTTCATCTCTGACAGTTCTAACATATTTTCCCACTCTTTAATTCATATACAGTCAAACTTCATTATCGCGAAGCAGACAGGATGGTAAAAAATAAATTTATGCGAATATATGAAAAAAAACCATAACTATGATAACAGGAATATTTAGCCGCGATTAGAGAAACACTCCGAATTAAACGGTTATCACAGTTTGAGATAAGAATGTTTGACTGTATATTTTGAATTGTGAAATATATATTACTTTCCATACATTAAGTAACGTGTATAGTTTGACAGATCAACACAGGAAGGTTTTTTTGTTTGGTTTAGCACTGTTCTAAAGCAAAATAGCATTTATCGTCAAATGTTTACGTAATTGATCAGTCGTCTAAAGGAAATAATCAGTTTTACTTCCGTCGAAGACAATATAAGAGAAATATGGTCGATATTTGGCTTAGGTAGCAATAACTCTTGTCACGTTTCATTGTCTGTGTCGTTTAAGAAAAAAAATGGTCTTTTTGTTTAACACATTAGCCTAATAATGTCTTTCGATTCTCTCAACACAAAAACATGAAGCACTATAGCTGAAATGTACAAATCATCAGACAGCACGTTTAAGATTTGTTGATAAAGCCCATTACGAACACAGATTATTTTTACCGTAAACATTTGGTCATAAACAATGATAATAGCTTATTCGATTCTTATATGTTACAGCTTCTGTAAAACAAACAATCTGATGACATATTGCGTCAAATAGAAGAGAACAGTTTTGCCTGTAATCCATATTAATGCATTGACGAATCTCTGTTAAAAGCCAGATAACTTTTATTATAAAAGAAACCACAATTTTAGTCATTTTTGATCGCATACATTATTGCCAAGACACATCGTTAATAATGTTAAGGTTTTCTTCGATGGATCAAATTGTCATAGCAGATGATGACAACTTCAGTCGGGAAATATGACCGTTAGGTTATGATCGGTAAGTGACTTTTAGGTACGC